>NW_009730358.1:154825-194999 GCF_000703405.1 Apaloderma vittatum
CACGGGACTGACATGAGTTATTTCATCTAATGCAGACAGATTTTCCTGAAGTTAATCAGGAAGTTGCCGAAGACACTGCTCCACTAACAGAACTCCGGAGTAAAAAGATCTCTTGGGAGGCCAGAAAGGGACTGAAAATAGCTGCAGGTCAATGATCCTTTATGCTGGCACAGCTGAATCTAGGAGCTGAATCTATATTACTTAAATCTAAGATGCACCTTGGCATAGTAAGGTAGGAATAACTTTTATCAGCAAATTTTATTTTTTTACCCTTAATTAGTCCTGTATGTCATAGCAGGAGGAGTAGCTGTGGAAGCAGGTGTGGAAAACTGCAGGAAAGTTATAGTTTGGGGAAGTCAGTGATTGCACCCATTTGAGCAGCTTTGTGATCTGCATGGCATACCCACAGGCCAAATTATGCCTAGACATAACTGCTACAGTTACAGCAGCCTCAGCCACACACTCAGGGGCAGACCTAGGCCAGGGCCTTCCCAGGAGTGACTTTTCCAGTCCAACTTGGCCGGGGAATGAGCTCTCCAGGTGGCAAAGGGAATTCCTAGCCTGATACTTGAGCTCCTCCATGTGGCAAGCAGTAGTCTTGATTTTTCCTGTCTATAACAAAGAACTTCCTTATTCTTCACAGATTTTTTCCTTTCATTACTCTTCTTACAGAAAATTAAATATTACCAAAGATACAATATTGCACTCTGGGGCAAGAATGATTATTTCTGAGGATAATGGAAGGAGAACAAAGGCAGCATTACTCTGATAATTGCTATTAGTCACGAACGGGTACTCCCATAACATGATGTAGTTAATTTTTACGTTCACCAAAAAAAAAAAACTGTTCTAAGCTCAGATACAGATCAGCTGTTTTAAACAGTCAGCTTTGGACCGAATCACACATGAATTCAAATAGCCTCTTGATTAAAGTAGTGCCCTTCCCATGGTGAAATATCTAGCAAAATGGATTCTATCATGTTGGAAGAATTAAAACTTCCGTTCCATCAAGCTAGAAATATAACAAGACATACTGCAGGTTTATTCCTTGAAAATTTGATAAAGAGATTTTATATAAAACTGCAGCCAAGGGAGAACCTATCTGCTTTTTTAAGGAGCATCTGGAAATTAAAGATGCCATTTGTTTAAAAGAGAAAAGCTCTATGATTCCAAGTACATCAGTACAAGAAAGCTATTAAGGACATTTATTTTTCCCAGCAATTTATTTTTTTCCAGTTGTTTTGCATGCCGTAGAACATTGTTCAGTCAGTTTTAATGCTGTGCTGAAGGCCAGTATCCTCTCCCATTCCTGCGTGCCTACGTGGCACTGCCAGTTTACTCACACATGACACTCGTTTTTCCGTTGACACCATAAGGAGCGCTGGTGAAAATGCTCAGTTTTAAGTTCATTTGCAGTTTTGATACACAGGCAATTGATGCTATAAATTATGACCTCTAATATGTATAGTTAGCAAATATTTATGTTAATTACGGGTAGAGCTCAGATCTTCTTTTAAAGAAGCTGCCTTTTCTTAATGGCAAACTTAAATTCTGCATGTCTCTGTTTGTCTGGTGGTGGGGTGGGGTGTTTTTTCCACATTACCATTAGAAAATCATTAAGCAGAGGACACATCTGAGCTGCTTCAGTGGCTTCCAGAAAAATGCCTATATGGAACCTGCAAGAAAAAGAAACGTATTTAAGGAAGCAGATAGACATACCTACCTCCAGCATTTTTCTCAGGATTGCATGAATAGCCCGTTTTCAGTCTCTCATTTAGACTTTGTGGAAGTCAAACACAGTGGATAGTAGACAGCAGGGAAGAGGAAGTGAATTAACCTCACCTCCTCCCCTTAAAAAGTAAGGAGTTAAAAAAAATCTTGTCAAAAAAGGGAAAACTAAATACTCGCTAAATTTTCCACTCAAAAGGAGTGTGCTTTCTCTAAAAGATTTTAGCTTTTTGAACTTCATGTGTTTGTCAGGCACTTGTCTAGCTTACCAAGTCTGAAACTGCATGAACTAGAAATAAATTAATCACTTAGTTCTTTGGCTCTGAAGATGAAGCCACGCCCACAGAGATTTCTGTTCTTATCAACTTTATTCTAACCATCAAAAAAAACATGAACAATCAAACATACCCTTACAGCCACATCTAAACACTCCAAATAATGTTTTAATGTTTTCAAGTCTAGCTCTGCTGTTGCCCTTGCTTTATCAATTGTTACAGACAGAGGGAGCAAACTACTAATCAGAGGGAAGTGAAAGGGCTCCTTTGGTGAAGAAACTGCTTTGAGAATAATCTTAGAGCACGGGTGGGAAAAGGATGGCATGAGACCTGTTCATTTCATGACTGATCTGTACAGTCTATTTTCTTCAGCCTGTGACCCACGTGAAAAATCGAGAGGCACAGTGTGTTGCTATGTTCAAGGACCATCAGTGAACTGCTTTTGTTTGATGTGTGGGAATGCTCTCGCTTAGTTTTCAATAGCAACGTAAGTCAGGGAATGGAAGAAGCAGGGAGATGTAAATTAAAAAAAATAAATGGAGAGAAAAAGGAAAGGAAAAAAAAGTCAGAGGGAAGCATTCATGTATGCTGGAGAGACTGCATCTTACAAAGTATCATTTAAGCTAATTCCCACATACAGCCATGTGGCTAACTAATATAAACTCTGTGTCATGTGCTGTTAAGAAAAAAATCCTCCAATAAATATGCTAAGAAAAAGAGAGGTGTTGACTCTTTTTTTGAGTATATTTATTTGTATTGTGCTTTAGAAATCTTATGTTTACATTTGCCAAATCCTCATTTTCCATAGAACAAGCAAAGCAATCAGAACTTCCACATGGCTATCCTGTTCCAACATCACACTCCGGAGGGACTCTGAGCTCACCAAGCCCTTCTACAGAACACCAGTGCCTGTGGTGGGCACCAGCTTGCCAAGTATTGGCTGAAACTTTAAGCTTACTCATATAGACCACAAAGCCAACTAATAGAAAGGAAAAAGCATCTCTTTCTCACTACAAACCCCATCAGAATTTGAGCTGATGTTTTGTTTTCAGTGTGGTCATGGCATATTTCCCATATGACTCATTCTACACAGCCTCTCCTCCCATCACACACACAGTTCCTCACACTGCAAGCTAATCTCACTCTACAAGCGGCCTCAGCATCTCTTCCCTTATGTTCTGTACTGTCCTCTATGGTCCCCAGGCTCCCTCATCGAGCCTGATTTTTAAAAGCTAGTGTATTAGAGCAGTGGTTACAGCTTGCGAAACTAGTTAACAGGCAAATCAAGTAGGCAGCTGGGATGAAGCTTTCTGAAGATGAGAGGGGTGGACTCACATGAGACCAAGTTGGTGCAAGAAAAATCGGTGCGGGAAAAGGCTTCCCTTCTGGGAAAGCTGAAGAAGGCTCGATGAAAATTCAGAAGGCAAAGATACACTACTGCCGAAAATGAAATTTTAGGAGAGTAGAGAACAGTATTTACAACAATCATAGAGATAATAGGCATTGTATTCCATAGAATTCCCATTAACAAATCACCCATTACCTGCAAAGATTGCTCAGTGCATTACCCCACCTCTTTAACAAGGGCAATCGACTTAAGGTCCTCTCCTCTCCCTGCTGCTTCCCAATTTTTTAGGTTCATTGACAGTACAGAGCACCTATCTCCCTCATATACTGAGTGGAGATCATCCACTGTAGGCGTGACCACCTATTCCCAGGAGTAGTTGACAACAGCCTAGAAGCTGACATCACCGTTTAAACACAAGTGTAGAAGTTATTTTTTTTCTGTTGGCAGGGGAGGGAGGAGGAGAGAATGTAATTAAGTGCATGAATGCCTAAGAGATCACTTTTATTCCAATTTGCCTAAAGAATGCAGGAGGTTTTAATCTTGTTGTGAGGAATTCAAATTCAATCAAGCTCCTGGATTAGCCCAACTACCACATATTTCTCACCATTACATAATCATACACCAGTTTTGGGGTCCTTCCCCCTTCTCCTTCCAACCCCCCTTAAACACCATCGCCTTGAAAGTCAAGGGATTTTTGCCCCTTGAAAACCATAACACAGTAATAGATCATACATTGAATTTAGCTTACAAACCCATTCACCACAACAATAGCATGGAGTTGCCAGATTCTCAGCTGCAACCATCAACTTAGCTCCATTAAAATCCACCCCGTGGCCTGACCCCCAAGCATAGACCTAACATTGTGCCGGCTGACGCAGTTTCCACTGGCTTTGCGACGAGCAGGAAATAGCCAGGGTGTGAGAAAGCCCCGGCCATGTCCCCTCCTACCCCACCCAGACTCCTGCCAAGCCCACGCAGGGGCTTGATGCCTGCCCAGGAGGTCCCTAGGCCTGGGGTGTTCCTCCCAGGTGGACACGTTAACCAGCTTGGAAGACCTTGCCTTGGAAGCTTGTCATTCCTGCCCACTGGTTGTTTGCGGTGACAATTTTGGGAGAGAAGTGAAACCAAAGTTTTAAGGAAAGAGGGGCTTCTTCCTGATTCCACGATAAGATTTGAATTTATCTTCTGGTGTCAAAAGAGCAGATATTAGGATGAGAAGGAGAGCAAGCATGAGCTAAGGCTCTCAGAAAAAAAGCCTTGCTTAATTAAAGGAGAAAGGAACACCAGTGTCTCTGTCCTGGTGCAGATAAAGTGGAGAGTTTCCCTTTCTCTCTTGAAGAGATCAGTTCTCACTGCCATTGGTGTTTTTGTGGAAATACCAAAGTCCAGAGACCTGCCTCTATGTATGCTGAAGAAATTTGTAGAAGTTTGCTTAAAAAAAAAAAATCTTTAAACTTCAGTGCTTTTTAGGTATTTTAAATGAAGAAATTATGCTATTTAAAATAACAAGGGGATACTTAGCATATTGCTGATCTCCTGGTACAAAACTCATTCATTCAGTGGTCTCTCTACACAAGCTTTGCATTTTACCTTTCCATCAGAAAGAATAGAACCCACCATGCAATAATTTCTATCTTTCTACTACTTTTCTTGATATTCTACCACAGATTTAATTTGGAGCCTAATGCCAAGAAACTGGAGGAAAACAGAAAACAAAAGGAAAAATAAAATCAATTGTGAACATTCCAACCTTCCCCATTAAAAAAAAAAAACACACCAAAATCATTGATTCAAAGTTTTACTTTACACACCCTAAATTTCCCAGTAGTCCCATTTCTCAATCAGAATTTGAATAATCTTTACAATTTGTATTCCCCAAAACTCAAATTTAATGAGTTAGTAGGTATAGAAAGAGAAATAACAGCTGCAGCTTATCCCGCTGTGCTATTCAGTAATGACAATGTTATACCACATTAGCAATTGTGACATTAATAAAAAGAAGCCCATAGGATTAGCCAGAGACAGCTGACTTTAGTCAAATGTAGGTCATGCTTTGTTTGCTCAGAGCTGGGTAATAAATTTCCAGGTAAGTGCTCTCATGTGTCATACATATATGCCAGGAGCATAATTTCAGCTATACTAAATGATCCACATTCTTAAATTTCTGTAAGCCGTTTTTGAATTATTGTTAAGCATTTAATTCCACAGCAGCATCTTACAGGCTACTTAAAGTTATTAACTCATATGACATTATGGCATGTTTTCTTTCTAGTGGCAGCTAATAGCATCTTGATCTGGTTTCCCTTTCACCTTAAGGTATCTGCAACTCTGAATTGTGAGTATTTAACAAAAGATACTTAGCAAGGAGTCAAACCCACTACATTTTGCAGCTCTAGCTAAAGGGGAAAACAGTATTTGGAATCAACCCAAGCAGCAGCAAGATATCTTCCACCACAGAAGGGAGGCTTTAAAAAAAAAAAAAAAAGGAAATAAAAGCATAGCCTTCAATTAATAGTACAAAAGATCCTATCTCAATCTCTGCTACTTTGGCAAGCCCTCAAAATTTGGATTGAAAGCAGACCTTTAAACATATTCATATTTAATCTCAGTACAAGATGTGCATATTGTACACTGAAACCTTAAATGCCAAATTCTGTGTTCAGTAACACCCTGGCAGGCTTCAGTGGGAAAGGGTGAGGGTAATGCAGCAGAAGCTGACCTTGAGGTTGTAATCTTACCTTCAATATTTTTTTTTTAATATTACAGGAATAATTAGGGGCATCAAACAAAATCAGGGCCTTTTTTGTACAAGGCACCATCCTGACATGGAGAACGGAGAGGGGAACTCTAGTTATGAAGAGCTCAGACTGTACCTTTCAACAGATGGGGGACTGATCCACAAAAAGGCTAAATGACAGATGCAGATGGCTTTAATTCCACCTAAGTCTCTTGCCTAGGGGTTGCTACAGCTTTAGGCAGCTACTCATCTTGCCCCTTGTTTTAGGGACACCAAGCTCCCTCCTCGCAGCCCAGGTGTCATAGAGACTGGCTGAGCCGTGCTCCAGGGGCACTGGGCATGGCCATGGCTGTACCTTAATGCATGTACCAAGGTAGTGCCTAGTCATCTTATTTACAACTAATTAGCCCCATTGTTCCTGAGCAACAGCAGTTAATTTCTTGATTCCCTTCTATTTTACCCATGTCTTTGCTAAAATGTATTTACACATCAGCAAGTCTTTGGGGAGCTTCTGAAGCATGTCAAGTGGAAGAGCTGAGGTACCTATAATTCCAGTTGATTTTTTGTTTGGTTGGTTGTTTTAATGGCTTTTTTTTTTTCCTCAGTAATTAAGAAATCTTGAGCTCAGAAAGGTTCTTGGTTTTGGTTTGGTTTTTTTTGAGTAGGCAACTAAAATGAGAAGGCTTTCAGTAGAATTTGTCAAGTAACAGTTTCTTCCAAGCAACAACATTTTACTGGTCTCTTTCTTGAAGGCTGCAGTTGTATCTTTATTACCTTTCATTGTTATCAGTGAAGCAAAATGCCATAGCTACATTTGAGGCAAAAAAAATTCCTTTTGTGAGAGACGATTTCCAGCAGATTCTGAACACCTTTGTGCTTGACTTCAAGGAAGTAAAAGGTGATCAGTGTTCTCTGACAAGTCTGTGTATTACAGCATATTAGAAATACAGGTTGTTTGAGGTAATTCCTGCTCAAAATAATTCACACACACATAGGAGAAAGGGAAAAAAAAAAGTACTCTACACAAAAAAACAGGCGCACAAACAACACTCTGAAAAATCAGCGGTTAAGAGCAAATTTGTCTTAGGGTCAGAACCATGCAACTCGAATAAATATTGCATACCTGTGTCATCCCAGAGCAGCATTGTCCAGCCTGCCTCCTATTGAGGATTTCTACCTGCTTTGCAGCAGGAGGGAGATCCTGACTTAACAGCACTCAGCCCCTCGTACTTACAGGCAGATGAAAGTGATGAAGCTCTCTCACATGCACAGAGAAACATTCTTACAGAATACCATTTTAGCAAAATGAGAGCATGTAAAGAAAATATTTTGTCTGAAATTGTCTATATTTTTTCCTCGAAATAAAAATGAAACATTTTCACTGGAGAAAGAAAATAAACAGAACATGTTTAAATAAGTGGTTTTTCTTTTCTCTTTCTATTTTCTTTTCTTTTGCAGCAGGAAAAACAAAGAAGACCTTTTGGTGGGAAAAATCAATCCCTTCACTGATGGGCTGGCTGTCTCCCTGCCTGCACAGGCTGATGCTCCTTTGTTCCCAGCCCCACTCCCCAGCCTTCCAGCTGAGCTGGTGCCTCAGAGGATGCCTCCCGGCTTCCTCCCACCAAGCACAGCCCAGGAAGGCAGCTCGCTGCCCACTCCTCTCACCCCTGTTGTGACCAGGGTCCAAACCCCCCTCTTCTCGCAGGACACAATGCTGGCAGAAGTGGGACTTTCCGAAACACTCATATTCCCTTTTCCTTTCCTTCCCCACTACAAAAAAAAAAATCCTTTTGTTATTACTTCAGGGCATTTTTTTTCCTCCCTATTACAGCCCATTTACAACGCAGCACAGCAGCACTGCAGGGTGGCAGGCGAGAGATGAGTCTTCCTCAAATGATCTAAAATGGCAACTTCTGTTTTGGATAAAAGCTTGAGGCATATGACAGCAGCAAGGCCAAAGGCAGAAAGCCATTTTGCACAGGCAACAGTGTGTAGCTCACAAAAGCTGTGGGCTAACAGGAACCGTTGAACGAGGAGGAAGCTGGATGCAGGTCTGAGGCTTGCTCCGTTCCTACCACACCTCATGGCAGGTCCAAGCTGTGTCCCTGGCACAGATTCAGCAGTGCTGGACTCAACTCAGTCCCCTCAAGGCTACACACTCATCTTGGACCCTAATCTCCTGTCCACCCGTCTGAGCCTGTCCCCACACATGCTGGCATGGGAGGTCCCGGTGCTGGGGCACACCGCTGCAGCTGGGGGCAACCCTGCGTGGCCCCCAGGCACAGAGCCCAGCATGTTACGGGTGCTCCCTGCCCAAAACCTCCTCCCACGTAATTACACCATTTCTTTTCAAGGCCAAAATGAACTTTCTGCTAGCAGAGCTGTATGGTTGAAAGCCCTCTCACACACCCCTGTGGAAGATGGTCATCAGAGCCAAGTTCTCTGTAAGCGTACCCAAAGCTGTATTAAACATCCCAAAAAAAGGCACAGAGAGGTGTTAAAATAAAAATACAAGTTAAATCCAGCCTCCCTCTATTGCTTTGCCTGAGCACACAAACAGGTTATAGAGGTGCAGTGCAACAGCTTGCCCTCTGTAACTGCGTGTGGTGTGTAACCCTTGCGTCACATCTCGAATCAAAAACAATCACGGAAGTTAATACAAATACCATCGAGACCTCTCTACAACATGCATTCATAGCTGCACGGATGAACAGTAGGATACTGCATTTAAAGAACAAGACAAATTCCTGCTAAGTGTTTCAACCCAGGCATTCAGGCAGCTTGGGAGTCCCTCCTCAATTTGTGATACACATTTTGTCACTTGCTTTCAAAGACTTGCAAATAGTGAGAATAAAAAGAGCAGACAGAGAGCAACACCAGGCAAAATCATTCCCAACCTCTAAACCAAACACCATCTGTAAAGTATCTTTACATACAAGTGAGAAGAAATAAAATAGCAATTTACTCAACGGTTATGAGGACAAGATCTGTATCTACTGTGTATTTGGTCAATTCCAAGCCATCAAAAGGCAGGTCTGACCTCCTTTCCCCAAAATCACGAACAGTCTTCAAAACGAACGAAGGTACTACAAAAGTAAACTGTTTTCAATCACATTTCCAGAGGAATAGGTCACCCTGTTACTTGAAAAACAGCACCACTTCCCTGGAAAGACAAAAAGCTGAATAGAAAACAGAGACCAGAGTTTGTGTGGCAAGGAAAAGAGGAGAAGAAGAATCCCTAGATAATTACAGGGACCAGTCTTGAGGCTTTGTCACTAGGATTTACTCAGCTACAAGCCAGTGAGCCGTCCCTCAAAAGAAAACAAACACCCTTCACTGGAAAAACAAGCAGTGTTGCATATAACCAGTGCTATATGCCAGACTCACATCAAAGTGTAGTTATGTGAGGTAATGTTGGTGCAATACACTTAATTACCCCAACAGGAAAAAAATGCACTGGTAAAGGAGACAACAAATCTGAGAAGAGACCCAGCAAGCCAACATCATCCATCAGAGGAAAACAGGGACTCCCAAAGCTGACAGTGAGATGGGAAATTGGAGGAACAGGTGGAGAAGCAGCACTTTTACCAAACACTCCCCACAGCGGTCCGTCAGGGCAGGGCCAGCAGCCAAGACTCATCCTGCCACCCCATCCAGGTTACATAAAAAAAAGGTTTATGTTAATCTCTAGTATTGCCAGGTTATGTCACTTCACCAAAGACGACACAAGATGTTAGCCAGGCAACAGATTTAAAGAAGTAAATCTTAAGTGAGCTGAAAAATAACTCATTGTGACTGAGGACCTCATTCTCTGCTTATTTCCAGCTATGAAAGTTTTGCTGGATTTGGGGAAAGTTACAGGGAAGCACCTAAGAGCTAAAACTCCGTCCAAGAATACGAGAACAAAAAAGGCCACAAATGGAGTGTTTTGGTTTTTTCTTAAAGTATCAAATTAAAAGCTACAAATAAATTGCAAGTAAGAAATCAGATTTTGGACCTGTTACCATGAAGTGCTAATGAATATGACTAACATGCTTGTGTTGTTAGTAAAAACCTGTGATAGACATTAAAAGAAAAAAACCGCACTGAATAATTCCTGGACAGTAATGACAGAACCAGTTTGGGAGTAAGAAATGGTAACACTAAGTTTCAGGCTGCAAAGAGAAAAAAACAAAACAAAACAAAACCTGCTCTAAATCGGATACCAACAGACATGTTCTCAGAAGCTAGAGAATCAGAATAAAAATCACTACTGTCTCACCAAATCCTGCTTGTGAAATAACACAGGCACATACACATACAGAAACCTTGGGAGGCTGATGGAGTAACAGAGAAAACCAGCTACTTTCCTGCAAAGCAAAAAAGAGAAAGGATGTCCACAAATATCTAAGACCCTTTATTACACAGAATTAAAAATAATGAAAGAAAATATCCCTGTTAACCTTCACTAGACGTGCAGTCTCCATCTTTGCTGCTCTCCTGTGTCTGCCACATAACACCAAAATGTGCGCTACCCATACATGCATCGTGGGATTCAGCTGTGAAACAAGAGAAGAAATAAGACATTGCTTTGAGGAATATGCACCTGCAAGCTTGCAGCGAGCAGGTGAGGCCCAATACCAGGTCTACCAGGCATTATTCCCAGTCACCAGTATTTGAAGGTACTCCAATTTTCCTTGAGAATTCCCGCTGAGGACAAGTGGAATACCAAGGCTCAGCAGAGCTGGTCTCAGGGATAAAGCCAGGAGGAATTTTAAAAGGATGGGAAACTACTCTGTAGAAGCCAGGCACATCCATGGCAGATTGATTTATAGGGATTTTTCAGCATGCCAGACAAAAGCTGGAAGTTCGTTAGTCCACTAGAAAAGTGGAGAAGGAAGCTTTAAACCATGTAAGCATGGATTGTCACCACAAGCATAAAATATGACTGTCCCTTCTCCGCAGTTTTTCAAGATTTTCTGTAACCTTCCGTCAAAGTTTAAGGCTGGGCTGGCCACCAAACTCTGACACGACTCCATGATCCCACCACCGCCCTCCTAGGAGAGGATAACAGGGGAACCGGGGAGAGAGACTTCAAGGTTGGAGAAAAAAACCTACCTTAAACCACTCAAATGAAAAAGAAAATAACACTATCAACAGCTATGAAGATGTTGAATTATACACAGATATTATAAAAACATGCAAATACATTTAAAGATACAAGAGAACATGTTAATATGGAACCCACAACCTCCAGATGACAACTAGGTCTCGAGCAGAAAAAAAAAGTCCCAAATTGAACTCAACAGCAGACAGGAGCACCCGAGCTCAGAGTCCCCATGGCAGTCCGAAAAAAAACAGAAAAGGAAGCCACGCTACTGCTACCCAGGGAGGCAGAGGCAAGACAACCTGTCCCGTCCAATGGTGCTTCTGTGCGAAAACAGGAGGCAGGAACACCAGCAGCATAGGGAGGGATGACAAACAGGGGACAGCACTCCTCCCAGCACAGCAGCACTAAAGGCCCCAGGGCTCTTCTTAGGGTCCCTTTTATACTGAGCACCATGGGAAGGAACCATGATTGGTCCATTTGGGACCCATCCTCTCCTCCCCACAGGAACTGCTGCACCCCCTCCCACCTCGCGATTAGCACCTATGCCAGGAGCCCCAGAAAACTTTCATCTTGGGGCTCTCAAACCAGGACACGTCTTAAAATCCATCTAAAAAAGAAGCAAAATTCTCCTCAAGATATGAGTGTACTTATATGCCTTGCAGCTTAGTTTCGATGCCATTTATTGGAAGCAGTAGCTGGTATTGCTACCAGTTTGTCACAGGCCTTGAAAGCCAGGTGTAGGAGAGAAAATTCATACTATCGGGAGTATTACAGCAACAATTTACACAACTATTTCTTACGAAAATAAGAAAGTAAAATTTCTAGTTGCTTCCTGATCATTCAAATCTGATATATAGTGAATGTAGTTGGGTAAGCTGGGCGCAAAATCACTGGGAAATTGTGAGAGGAAGACTCACATTGCTTACCTCAGGCACACACAGATATTTTTCAGGCCTTCAGCATAAACCAGAATTGCAGAGTAAGATGTATCTAAATCTGTGTCTTTGTTCTCTTACCCTGCAACACCAACATTTCCAGCACGGCACCTGGAACAGCTTCTGCGTAACGTGTCCCCACAGCTGCTGCTGTATATTTGGCTTGAAGTTCCACCTCCAGAAAAACCCATGCCAAACTATTTATAAAAATGGGCTGCAATTTGTGAAATGACTTTGTGCCCTTCCTTCATGAGAAAGATATAACACACCAGTCCATTCATTAATGCCTCGTTAGTTCAAAGGGGTCCATTCTAAAGCAATAATAAGGATATTTTGCTTCTCTCTAGAGTCTTTCTGCAGAGAGCATCAAAATGTTTTCCAAATGTAACCAAATATTTAAACAGCCTCCAAAATCATTGTGGAAGATGGGAAAAATGATTATGTCTGTAGCTAGTATACTTTCATATTACAGGAAAAAAGGAGGCATCTACAAGTCAAAAGACTGTAAATTCCTGTCAGGGCTTTGTGTCCTGGGCTTCACATTAAACTGCTCTCAGAAAGAAGAGAGAGAAAGGCATGGCACAAGCAGAGCTGTAACACAGGGTCAGGAAGGAAAGCTCACCCTGCCCTGCCAGGGGAATCAAGCTCACCAGCATAAAGATGTGTGAAATTCTCTACCTTGTGTGAGTATTGTGCAGCTAAGTGTTGGGTTTGGGGTTTTTTCGTCCACACAGTTGATATATGGCTTGCAAAACATTACGACAAAAATTAACGACCAAATCTCAAAGAGAACCGTAGGCTCAAATCTACAAAGCACTTAAGCAAGAGGCTAGCTTCCAACATGGGAGTAATTGAAAACAACGCAATGTAACCTGCTTTGCCAAGTCAGGGCCTAAAGTAAGAATTTGCTGTGTCATTTAATATGTGGTGGGGGACAGTGAAGGCTGGCACACAGATACACAATCCTTCCACAGAGTTCGCTGTTCACTACATTAGCTACCTGAAAGCAGCCAGATTTAGACTCTCTCCCAGCTACAAACTCTGTTCTCAAATAGAGGTCATCCCCAGCTTCACCGTTGTGAATGCTGATGTGGTTTGAGTGTTGCCAATTTTTCTGAAAGCTTAGAACAAATTGCTCTCTGTGCTGCCCATCTCTTTCAGCATTTTCCTCCAAGGAATAGCAGAGGCTGATAATAGGAACTTCTGGAGGGAAACAAGTAGGGAGCGTAGAAAACCTCCACTCTTCTCCCCAAAGGTAGTCCCATTACTTACATGACTTATTTTTATTCACACTAAAATAAAGCAGACCACTAAGTAACCTAGTTTTTGTGAGCCAGACACCCCTGCTGAGCAAACTCAGAGCTATCTAATCCAAATCACATATTTTCTCAGAGCCTGCCTGTGACCTCCTACTGGAACTACAGAATATGTTGGTTCATCTTTGTCTCAAACTGACAGTGATAACTCAAGCTGAGCGAATGGTCATCTTTCCTGGTCAGGAGATACCGTACCAAATTCCTTCAGCCTACATATCTAAACTACTTCTTGCTCTTTCATTCAGAATATCTTGATTTGTCTCTAAATACAATGACATTTACGTTCTTAATGTCCTTGGCATTTTCTGGAATGAGGTAAGCGATCTTCCCTGTTTTATTGCTGTAGCATACTAGTGTACCTAATTAGCTGGCAGAAAAAAAAATAACAAAAAACCACCACAAACCAGTTCACCAAACCAACCCCAAATCAAAACAGAACAATCTTACTTTCACAATAGTTTGGCTCTTTCCTATGTTATTTTCCTCCTTTTTACACACACACTCACAATTCACCCAATTTAGGGTGAATAATTGAAATTATTAATCTAATGCATAAACTGAAGGTATAATAAGGAGATGTGGGCCATCTGTAAAGATCACCAGGAATCTGCTGCAAGGCTACATTTTGACAACATGCATGTTCCTGACAGCTTAGATAATTGAACACTCTGCATACAGGCATCTTCCCTAGGGGTTATGCTGCAGAAAGGAAAAATACAACCCCAGACTGTAAACCCTGCCAAGAACAAAGTACTCCACTCATCCATTACTCCACCTTGTTCAATTCCCCACCTCCTCCTCACAGGCAGAGAAGAGAGAAAAACCCTCGGAGGAATATTAAAATCCGCAGCTTAAGTCTGAGTCATGATTTGAGGGTTTCTTTGCCTGAATAGGTAGCTCTGTAACATCTTTACAAATTACTTTGCTCCTGGCCAACGAACATGCGACACATTCCCTGTGACCACCACTGACCACAAGACACAGCAATTTCATGAGAGCAATTAGAAATGTATCTTCAGTGTAGTAAAGTCTCCAAATGATCCCAGCTCCCCAGCAGCAGAATACAGTTTAGAGGCTTGCGTTCGCAATATAAAAATGCAGTTAGTTTTTCCAGTTAGCCAACTTCCCTGTAAGCAGTTCATCACATTTGTGTAAAATTGTCCATAAGTCAGTCTCAGACCCCAACTCACTAAGGTTTATAAAAGATATGTTAAGCCCCATTTATTTTACTGGATGTAATCCCATGCTTTCAGTGAGCAACATTGCCAAATGCAGGTATTTAGAAATCCCGAGTCAAAACAATAGGCCAGTATTTTCTTTAAGCTACTATTTTTCTTTGGGTTCATTTTTAGTCCGTAGTCCAGAACCACAAGGACTACAAAACTGAGTTTTAATTTAAAGTGGAGTATTTGAATCTCAATTCCCATAGCGGAAGGCTTCAGTTCAACACAAAACATATGAGAGATGGCAATACCGAGTTAGATTGTCACATGCTTAAGTGATTTGTTTTGTTCCCTTCTTGAAGGGAAGAGGTTTGGAGGAGAGGAGGGTCAGAACTTTAACCTCCAACCCTTTCACCTTTGAATCCTTACTCAAAAGCTTCCAGGAAGGAAAAAGGACTTTGCGGCATGTCTGGGAGTTTAACAAATCCAGGCTCTGGTTAATCAAATAGAGAAGCCCTAGGGCTGTACTAATTCCTAGACCCAATGAGGCCCCCCTCAGAATAGAAGGAAACTGTGAGCATAATAGGTGGTAGAGCTGCTTGAGTTCATTTACATGACATATCCCTGGCTCCTAAGCTATTTTAATGCTTCTGACTGAATATGTGAAAGGAGGTTTCCCCACCCAAAACACTGATCTGGTCCACTCAGGGCACAGCTGACTACTATGACCCCTGGATTTCATGCACTACAAAGCACAGTATGTATTAAGGGATGAGTGAGGCTGCAGGAAACTCTTCTGAGGACGCTAGGATTATATTAATGAATACTGCCAGTAGAGAGAAGTGTGAAGATCTGACACTGCCTGTATGAAGTCAGATTCAGGAAAACAACATATCAAGCAGAAAAATTAATCTAGTGATTACAGAAGAGAAGATACTTCACAAACATTTTCTTACAGTCAGGTTTTCTTTCTGCTCTCTCACAGGCAAGCTTTTTTATTATTTCATACCAAAGGCAGTTTTAACTAGCCAGCCATCATGCTCTACATCAAGATCTCTTTGGTAGCTGGGAGTTAGAGTTTGATGCAAGGCATCCAGAAATTAAAAAGCAATTTAAGGATCAAATGATTCAGTGTAATGTTTTTGCAACCTGTAATTTAAAGGGCTAAAAGTCTTTCTGCAGCCACCAATGCTTTCAGGGTCATGAGTTTATTTTTACTCTGTTATTTCACTCGGTAAATGGTCTGTAGGCATTTATAGGGATGGCCAATGCTAGAATGGGAGCTAAGCCTTTAAAAACTGTTCATCATGCAGAGTGCTTTGGTTTGCAGAATAAAAAATGAGGGGGAAAGCCTAACTCAGTTTTGACTATTGGCAACTCCATATATGTAAAAAGGAGAAATTTCTCTAATTACTAACAGGCAATCTGCACTAGACGGCATAGCAAATTTTTTTTTAAAATGGCATGATTAGGGTTCATAGACTTTGCAAAGAGATGAAGTCTCAAGTATGTAATTTTCTGTAATTTTATTTATCTAAAACAGATTCTTTCTGAAAGCCTTGTAACAAAAAAAAAGTAATAACTAACATGTTTACCTCTTTTCAAAAATGCAAGTAGCCCAAAGTCACAAAATAAACTGAGAAAAATGAGGAGCTGATTGGATTCATTATTGCAGGGTGGTTCAGTTACATATTGTGCTATATACGTAGATTATTTTCTTATCTTTTAGTAAATAGCTCACTAGTCGATCTTGACTCTCATTAATGCTTCTCAGTAACAGATTTGCTATATATCTCCAGTTAATAATTTTCAGCCCATTGTTTATTGCAAGTGTCTAGGATACGATAGCCATTTCCTCTAAATATCTGAGAAAAGAACTGTAACACTACAATAATTAAAATTATCTTGCAATCAATTTTTAGGCAATATTTTTGTCACACAGAAGTTTTTTCATAGTTTGGAATATAATGAACCTCTGAGCAAAAGCAAACCAGATCTACACTTCAGTTTGCTTAGAAAAAGAAAATCAGACTTAGTGAGAAAAACGCCTGCTTACAAAAAAATCCACATCTTAATTCAGGCATTCATTAATTTTGCTAACAGGAGAGACTGAGTAGCTCTGAGTTTGGTAACGGTAAGCAATGACATCATTAAGTTGTTAGCTCGGCTTCAATCCCCATTATAGCTATTGAAATTTATTTCATGCTGTGGCTGTTTGATCAGCCTAAGTATGCAAAGAAGCCTTTTGGTTTTAAACCTGTTCCTAGGTGTTCAAAACTTGCACGAAAATCAATATGATAACTATAGTTAATTGCTCTGTTGCAACCCAAGCAAAGGAAATTATGTTGTTTGTGAGGTGTCCGCTCTAAGAGCAAGGACAGTCCCTAATAGCACATTTGCCCAGAGTTACATGGTGCTCTATCATCTGGTATTTTTAAAACAAACAATAAAAAACCCAAAACACACCACCCTACAAACAAAACAAAAAACAAACAAAACCACACAAAACCCCCCAACCATGCATTTAGAAAATATGAGGAAGAGAGAAAGTAATAGCTTACAAAATGAAGTATTTCTCATTTTAATCTCAGTTGTGGCATATTTCAGATGTTTCAAAACCCTGACACTTTATTTCCATGCTGATTTAGAAGATACGTGAGTGCTAAAACATCCAAGTCATTAACTGTTCTATCATCATCTGATTAATTCTAATTTCCCACCTCTAACTTAAAGCTTTCTGGAAGGTTCTGCTTTTTAGAGCAAACGATGCTCAGCTAAATTTCTTGCAATGTACACATCTATGTCACCACTTGGATGACTGATTAATTCACCCAACATACATGGGCGTAGCACATTGTGGGACACATAACTGCATGGAACACTGCCAGATTTATCACTTCACCTAGACCCCTTCCCGAAGACCGTTGTATATGCCTGAAGTTCTAAAAATACATGAAGAGAAGCAAAAGTCTGGAAAGTGATCAAGATGCCTTGAGAATATTCTGTTCGTACTTACTAATTAGAATATCTTGTTAGTACATTATAGGGTTTTTTAATCATTTGTACATTCTCAACATGAAAATGAACATATCTTCACTTTACAAAATGTGACAAGTGTTTGGGAACACACAGAAGCGATAAAGCACAGACTCCATGTAAAAGAGAAAACGAATGAGGGCTAATTATAGACCTTAGCTCCACCCAGCAGTTCTAGCAAGAAATATCAGAAATAAGGCTTAAATTTCTTGAACAATTACCTGCTTTCCTCTTTTTCAAATGAAGGAGAGAATGAACCAGCTCATAGAGCTTTTCTTTCCCCTTGCCCTTGGAAATAACAACAGGGGTTTTTTTTATTTCTTCAGACAATAACAGAGTATCAACTGCTACCAGAGCCAGGATTTCTCCTCAGCCAGCAGCTGAACTGGTTTTGAGCTTTTCCCACCAGTGGAGGTTAATATGTCACACCCGTCAATTATCACATTTCCTGGCATGGGCTGCCATGTGCTTAAATAATAACGTGATAGTTCACGCACATGCTTCTGTATGCAAACTGCGAATTCACACTTGCATCCTGAATTATTTATTTTTGGTGAACGGAAAAAAAGGTCAGAGTAGGGGGAAAAGTAAATCATTCAGTGTTGCCTTCGTAACACACAGCATCAAACCTTCATTCATGAAATGGCACGGATCCCTGCAGACGGTAAGCACCCTGAAATTTAAAGGTCCTGTGTGCAGAAGACAAAATCCCAACATTTACATATTATTCACAGCTTTATCCCGTGATACCAAATGATATCTTAGTGTTTTGTTACTTCTTCCAAATTTGTCGAGGCCCTTTCCCCATCTTGCATCTGCGCTTGATGCTGCGCCAGGCTCTAAGGGGCACCTGAGCCACTCCGGCATGCAGAGCTCTAACCACAGAGTCCGTGGGTGGCTACAGAGCCTCGCTGTTTCATGCAAGAGAGCTGAAAATACTTCCTTAGCTGCTAGCAGCAAACAGCTGGAGCAAGGAATGGAGTGGGGCTGCATATAAATAAAAAAAACCAACCCTGACTTATAGCTTGAGGTTTTCTCTTGGCCTCAAACAGGCATATATACACACATACATACAGACTGACATACAAATAAAGTCAGGAAAGGCCAGTATGATCACTTATTCTAACCTTTTACTAACTTCAGTGAAAAAACATTAGAATCATTTCAGTTTACACAGAAGACCAAGTTCTCAAAAAACCACAGCATGTGTAAGACTGAGTACTCCTTCAATACACCTGCAATAAGCACTGGCTCATCTACAAACTAACGATCATTTTTTCTAACTTGCCTTATTGTTCTCAGACATGAATTACTTTGATTTTACCTGGATCAGTTTGTGACAATCTCACTGTTGATATGTCCTGCCTTTACAGCACAGGGAAGAGGCCAACCTGCCAGCCTTCATCTCACCTTTGGTCAGTAAACAGGAAGGTGAAACCAAACTCAGTTATCCACCAAAAGGGGAACAAGAATTGGCTGTGAAAGACTTTGGGTTTTTCTTTTCAAGGGAAAGCTGAGAAAGCTCTGCTTTTATTTGCCCTCAGGTATGAATCTTGTGAAGAAAAGAGAGGTGTCCTAGACTCAAGCGTCTCACCTGGGATGGAAAATAACAGGGATCAGGAATGGGGAAGGATGAGCTGCTGTACAATGAGCTGCTATACTGGATTTCTGTGGCAAGGTTTTGGTAGCAGGGGGCTACAGGGGTAGCTTCTGTGAAAAGCTGCTAGAAGCCTCCCCTATGTCCAACAGAGCCAATGCCAGCTGGATCCAAGATGGACCTGGCTCTGGCCAAGGCCAAGCCCATTGGCCACAGTAGGGTAAGGCTGTCCAATTACAGCCAGAGAGAGTAGAGTGAGAATATATGAGAGAAACAACTCTGCAGACACCAAGATCAATGAAGAAGGAGCAAAAGAGATGCTCAAGGCACCAGAGCAGCGATACCATGGTGAAGATCATGGTGACCATGGAGGTCAACTGCGGAGCAGAGGTCCACCTGCAGCCCATGTAGGACTCCATGCTGGAGCAGGTGAATGCCCAGAGGAGGCTTTGACCCTGTAGGAAGCCCACATTGGAGCAGGCGTACTGGCAGGACTTGTGATCCCATGGGGCACCCACACTGGAGCAGTCTGTTCCTGAAGGACTGCAGCCCATGGAAGAGACCCATGTTGGAGCAGTTCATGACGAATTATCTCTTGTGAGAAGGACCCACATTGGAGCCGTTTGTGGAAGACTGTCTCTCATGGGAGGGACCACATTGAAGCAAAGGAAGAAGGTGAGGAGTCCTCCTCCTGAGGAGGAAGGAGCAGCAGAGACAATGTGTGATGAACTGTCTTCCACATATCACTGAGGCATAAACAGATAAAAGCCACACAAATGAAAAAATTTGGGATCTGTGTCTTTCCCAATGAGAAACAAGAGAAGCAAGAAAAGTGTAAGCTACAGAAGCCTGAGCTCTGATGCTTTGGTAAATCAGTTCTCGTTTGGAGGGGCTACAGTTTCTAAATATATTGCTGTTGGCTTTTTCGCTTTGCTGAGCTGGTAACCATCAGCAGCCTGTTCTGTCCTCTCCCCCAACTCCCACTGGAGGCTTCAACCAGCTATCTTGGCTAATATAATTTAAAACAGAAAATGTCTATTCTTGTAAAACTTTACTAGAATGAAATTACACATTACTGAGCTCTTTTATCAGAAAACATAATTTAAAATAAAGAACAGCTTTTTTACATTAATTTAGAAACATATTAAATGAGTTATTTTCAATATGCTAGCCAATTTGTACAGAGACTATGAGAGTCTTCTCACGCTTCTGTGGCCTACACTGAATCCAGGAATGTGTTGTAAAACTGGGTGAACACATTATCTTTCAAATCCTATACGGAATAATAATCTAGAAAAACACTTATACGTTGTAATTATGTGCTATTTGGAGTCCTTAGCAAGGTAGACAGTCACAGGGAGGAGCTATAGATAGCACTGTTATTTTCAGAGTAAGATCTTAATTTCATTCAGCTTCTCTCTGATGTGATTTTGATCATCTCTCAGAAACCTGATTTGTTGGAGGTTTTTATATCCCATTTACTTATCAAAGTTGTGGGTTTGTTTTTTTTTGTAGCTAAGATGATATTTACTATTCAAGAGATCTGTAAACTTCTCAGATCAAATTAATCAACTGAGCAGCTTCTGGAATTTTAAATATGGTCCCTATGGCAATAAATAGGTTTCACTGCTGATTTTGATTTACAAGAAATAAAGTAGATACTTATTTCATACTACAAATTGATCATGACAGACAAACTCTACAACATGGCATTTTGGCACTGTCCTGTGGCTCCTGCGAATGAAAAACATATCACATATGATGTACCTTCTGAGAAGTTAATGTCTTTGCTATATAATGTAGCACTGAAATATAATGATGTGCAGACCAGGGCACAAAACGGCTTGAATTATATATCTAGGAAATTAAATCCCTTTGGACAACTGTCAAGACTAGTCTGCCTCCATTATCCCAAGACACAAGCTGGCACATTATCATTTTTATACATAGTTAAATACCCAGACTCTGATTTCATTAATCATTCAGTTAGAGCTGCAAACTTATCAGGCAGACGGCTTTCCATCTTCACATGAAATGCTATTTACTAAAATACTATAGATGTATTGCATAATCTAAAGGTCTGACATTTTAGCAATAATAATTGCACTTTAATTAAAGATGTTTTTTTCTCTTCCGTTCCCCTTTAGCCTGGATACATTTTAATTTCTGCAACTCCTACTCCTCTAACAGGATCACAGAGGTATTCTTAGATCAAATTAGGACCAAATTACTTTTTAGCACCTCACTCCACTTTAATCACAGGGACCTCCAGAAGTGGAGAGTTTTGTCCCCATCATGTGCCAAAGAACAAGTCCTTTTTCCTTAGAAACCAAGTAGGAAACAAATATCTACTATCTACAGGATAATAAGCTTGCTTGTCCTCCAAAAGATGATGCCAAAGGATTAAAACCTTCTGTCTTGTAAAATGGATCCCTTTTCTCAATACTAGAGACCCAACCTGTCTCAAGCCAGGACTATGGTCACATCACAACTCTTCTGTAAACTGGCTGGGCCGGTGTGTAAGTGGTCTACTCAGCAATATTCATTCTTTGCTCAACAAAAAACTGAGCTCTGAAATTTGCTGCTTGAGTCAGTATCAGTCTTGAATTTATAACATAACCTGTGATTCATTCTTAATTTCTCTTGTGTTCTCGGATTTCATGATGGGACCAACTAGAAGAGATACATCCTTCAACTCTTTCAGGATGCATTGCAAGGAGCTAGAAAGACGTTTAGAGTCCTGTGTAAGCACCATACAAGTACACTGGGTTGATACTTCATATGTGACTACTATGGAATTGGAATATTTTCCATTACTAGCAGATAAAATAACTTGTAAACTATTTCAGGCAAAATTTTAAAGGATGGGCCTATTTTCATTTGTATTCTTTATGCAAGTCTGCTCTACAAAATTAGGTCATTGCAGGTATTAGTCCTTTATGGGTACAATCAGTTAGTTCAACGTTTAAATTAAAAAGGAAAAACAAATCATAGAATCAATCATAGAATGATTTGGGTTGGAAAGGACCTTAAAGGACATCTAGTTCCAACCCTGCTGCCATGGCAGGGACCCCCTCCACTAGATCAGGTTGCTCAAGACTCCATCCAACCTGGCCTTGAACACCTCCAGGGATGGTGTATCCACAGCTTCCCCGGGCAACTTATTCCAGTGCCTCACCACCCTCAGGGTAAAGAATTTCTTTTTTATATCTAGTCTAAACCTATGCTCTGCCAGCTTCCAACCATTACCCCTCATCCTGTCTCTACAGGCCCTTGTAAAAAGTTCCTCCCCAGCCTTCTTGTAGGCCCCCTTCAGGTACTGGAAGGCCCCTCTAAGGTCTCCCCAGAGCCTTCTCTTTTTCAGGCTGAGCAAGCCTAACTCTCTCAGCCTGTCCTCATAGGAGAGATGCTCCAGCCCTCTGACCATCTTGGTAACCCTCCTCTGGGCTTGCTCCAACAGCTCCATGTCTTTCTTGTGTTGGGGGCTCCAGAGCTGGACTCAATATTCCAGGTGAGGTCTCAGAAGGGCAGAGCAGAGGGGCAGAATCACCTCCCTCAACCTGCTGGTCACACATCTCTTGATGTAATTACAGATAACTGGTATCATCTCTCAGGGTATTTTCTGAGATCTCTTTCTTGATAGCCAAACTAAAATCCAGACTTAGGAAGAAATACTGAACTGCTACTAGATACAAGTTTTGGTGTAAGATAATTTATTATTTTAAAACAGTTTCCTGCAAAGGAAATAATCATTATACCCAACTCTATACAATGACTAGGGTCAATTCTTGTTATTTTCAGGAAACTATATCCTGGAGCTACACTAAGGTGCCAATCCTAACAAAATTAACAATTTTTAAAGTTAGATCTAGACTATACACACTGTTATCCCAGTCTGCTTCTGCCATCCTCCAAACTGGATGAAGAAACAGAGATCACTGGTAATCACTACATGTAGGCATGGAGTTCTGGTTTAAAGTGGGTCTGAAAACTGAGCTGTACCATACAGGAGCTCAAGCTGTTGATTATTTTCTAATTCCCACTGAGATTCTCCCACTCCTTTTTCCTTGATGTTCAGTCTCCTTGTTCAAGAGGAATCAGCGATCCATAAAATTAAATAACATATTGCAGCCAAATTCTACTTAAACAATGGCACTATTCAGGAAAATAAGGCAAACCGGACTTGGCCCTAGCTGTGAGTGCAGTATTGATCCTGGATTGTGCATATCTTAATAAACTAATGCTGTTGTATATCGCCACTAAAAAGCCCTCAGACAGAGCAGTGAGGTATGAAAATGTAATTTTTGCTATCACTGGACATACACATTAACAGCATTCTCCCTTGACCCTTTCTTTTTCCAGTTTACTGGATGTACTCTCCCACTAATATAGTTTTTTCATCCAGTGACCTCTACCTCATTTTTAACATTTCCTTCTGTGACCACTTAGCTCAGCTAATTATCTTCTGACTTTTCTTCAAACCCTTACTCATCTGTTCTTCTTTTCTAAACCCTGCCACAATATAATAACTTTTTTTTTTTTGATTAATTTCCATGCTGTTGCCAGATAAGTTACTTAAAACCATCCTCATCCTACAGCATCACAGAGCAGGCCCTGTTCCCTGGGACATACAGCCTGGAGGTAGGACACTAGGACTTCTGGGAATTTGTTCAGGTTAACAGTGAAATTAAATAAGGGTGGTTTAAAAAAAAAATAAAATTTGCACACTAAACCTTCCTCAGCAAGTGTCATTAAGAGTATTGTACTCTAGCCCCAGATATATTTCTCACATAAATTTCTGTCCTTTGGCTGATTTGTAAAGCAATCATATCAAACCTGCTAGGGTAATGATTTTTATTCATTGGGAGCAACACTCAAGCAAGATTTTTCTTAATGACGATCCAGAAATGTTTTGTAAAACATCTTGTAGCAGCCTACATTGAACACGTCAGTGTCGGATCCCTGATTTTGAGCTAAGAATCCTATTTATCCTTCCTACTGTCCCATTGAAATCCCTCTTGGCCTGGGCCGTGAAGGTGTGCTGCACATAGAGACACACCACTTTAAAAGAAAAAAACCACTTGAAATATAGTTGAATCTTACTAGTTTTAAAATGTTTGAGCTTTGTATATCCCCGGGGTTTCTCTGCTCGCATCTCCTTAAACAATACAAGCCTTTATTAAGAACATGAATAATGTGGCATGCTATCATATTAGGATATAATTAAAAACAAGACAGCTAAGCCTCAAAGCTGTACTGAACATACCACACGTATTGTGGTCTTCTGCATTTGTTCTGAATTCAAATCTCACTTCTTCCTGGAAACCTCATCTCTCTTTTCCCCACACAGCAGCTAAAGCCTGTTGGGGCCACATTTACGCTTGGCAAAAAAGCTGTACCTGCAGCATGGGGTGCTGAGGGGCACCCACCTGCCTCCCTGAGCACCCTCCCTCTCCGGCTGTCTGGGAGGGCTCAGAGCACCAGAAAATCCAGCCCTGCCAGCCTCCCATGTGGAGGTGGCATCTCAGCCCCCTCACTTCCCGAGGTGTCAGCTTCCAGTCTGCCCCAATTCTGTGAGGGCCTCTCCCACAGCAGCAGGACTAAATGTGCAACTGTGGTCGCAGCCAGGACTTCCTCAGGACCATTAGGTCTGGTATAAAACCAAATTAAGGCACCCACGCCTTCTTCCATCAAGCACTCAGTTCTCAGAGACAGTTTTCTCTCACTAATCTATTTACCTAACCTCAAATTTTACGTTAAAAGCCAAGAGCATGTTGACTCAAGAACATGTTGGCAGGTGACCTAATTTTATCCAACTATCAGCTGACTCAGAGCCAGGAGTGATGCCAGGCAAGCATAGTGAGAGCCAGTGCTTTATGATAACACCCGTCTCCCCCTTCCCCTGCTATTGCAGCTGGTTGGTACTACAAAGAAAACCAGGTAGAGGGCTTTCTACCTGACTACAGGCTCTGTGAGTGGTCAAAATGCTCTACCTGCTGATTTTAACTCTCAGTTTCTGCCTCTTCCTCACCTTGAGGAGTAACCATACTATCTGCCTTACCCATTGTCCATAATGCAAAACTAAAACTCCAAAATCTCTTCAGACTCATCAGACTGTTAAGAAAAGAGCAGAGCTTTGTTGTTATGGAAGAATAGAGGCCCTCAAGGATAAGTAGGAGTACTAGGAAGTATTTAGAGAAGAATCTGGTGGCTGCATTTCTTCAGCCAGGAATTAGGAGAGTTCAGAGGCTTTGGGAATGACTGATAAAACCCCTTATTGCATTCATTCCAAAAATATGTCTGGAAAAGGTCTTCCCAAGACCTGCCTGGGATTGTTTCCAAAGCCAGCTATGGACTCATACCAGACCTGAAACACTGGAAACCTGTTCAGCAAGGATGGAAGCTATAAACAATTTAGGCGCTTTGATGAATGTTTGGTGTCTAGCTTTTCTGTTGTGGTCTCATCTGAAGAAGTGAGCGAGCGGGTGTAGTTCCTTCCAGGTAAAGTGGCTCAGCACACAACCCTTTATCTAGCCTGAATGCTAACCTAGAAAGGCACTATGACCTATTGCCCCCTTTGTCAGGATTGTTTAAAAAAAAATCAGTAGAAGTTTAAAATTAAATGCCGTTGGACTAGAGGTATAGGTAACACCAGGGGTACCCAACAGAGGAGTTGGTAATGCCTTTCTTTGTTTGCATTCATGTTCTCTTTTAGTTCAAGGGCCAGGCAGTGAGGCTATAGCTCCTCTTTAAGCACCAGGTTAACCCGATTATAGCCAGATTTCAGTGAGAAGCTTTGAGTGGCTTCTGGAGGAGTATCAGACCATGAGAAAGCCTTCCCCCACACACCATGATCTATATCAATGTGAAGAGTTTTGGTACAGAAGAATGGTTGGTTTGTTTGGGGGAATGGGTTTTGTTCTTTTTTGGTCATCAAAGCATTAGAATTCTCAGGAATAAAATATATGGCAACTGATGAATTAGTTTTGTCTCCTGTCATGCTGTTCTTACCTGCATCTCATAAAATTTCAAATCCATCAACCTGTGCCACAGCCTTCTGGATTCTTGCCAACTCTGATGAACCCATAGGCTCTAGCTAACAAATACTTAGTCCTTACCTTATGAACCACAGAGCCCACGGGAACAGTGGTATATTCTCACCCAAAGATCCAGGAGAAGAGACATGCTGAGCTGCCCATTCAAGCAGAGAGCAAGGCCTGCTTTCAGGTATGAGTTTTCAAACATGGATAGAGACAGTCTGTGACAGAGTAGTAAAAACTGTCAAGATCAGCTCTTGACAAAGCTTTCCTCCAAATCTGGGGCACTGCTACAGAGGCCATCCTTGGAAGCAGGTTCAGCTTTCTTTTCCAGAGCTTTCGAGGCCCATTGAAAAACAAAACTCTGTTGGTTCAGCTAATTTTTCTATTCACACTCCAGCTAATATAGTTTAATACAAGAAATGTTGATATCACATCATTAAACAATTATTTTGTGTTCTAGACCTTCAGCATAATCGATTTTGAGATATGTTAATTTATTTCTCCCCTGATGTTTATAAGGTATGACATCCTGCAAGCAACTAGTTCTGGATCTCCACTCTCTTTGAGATTTAATTGGCATTTGAGACTTATACCTGGTATTATGCCAGGATAACTAGAAAGCAAAAATGAACAAGCTTTCGAGCATTTGGCAATTCCTTTCAGACAAGCAGAATTTTAGAAGTTGATGTGAAACATACAGAAAACTTTCAGAAACTAGCAGTTCTTTCTCACTCAAAAAACCGCCAACCTCAAATAAATAAACATCTTGCTTACACAAGCTTGACTGAAATAGTGCTTAAAAGTTCACTAACAAATCACACAGTTATATTCTAGTTTCCCCCAAATAAAAGAAAAGCTAAGTGAAACTAATTGCTCTCAGTAGCACAATGCAACTGCGGATCGGTGTGTCCTGAATAGCTTAAAGTACAGATTCAGGGAAAACAGTCAGAGATCCCTTTGACTGAGAAAAAGAATTTGTCATTTTACATCTCTGGATAGCCAAGGCCATGAAAGTGTCATGGATTATGTGGTAGAAAGACTGACTTTATTATTCATAATTTTTAATCTAGTCATATTAATTAACATCATGTTAAATAGCACCTTAGACTTTGAAATTTATGTATGACTCAGTTCAATTATTTACAGAATAATTGCTAATTAAGTAATGTAATTCAATTAGAAATAGACATGTTTGTAAGGGAAGGTAGTTACCACTTCACAAGGAAGTGTTCTTTTAAATTTGAGGGGTAAAACAAATGAAAGAGAAAAATGAGAAGAAACATCAAGAAGGAGACATGTCTTAGAGAGACACAAATATTCCAGCTGAATCCAAGGAACACTGAGTGCAGGTTTCGTAAGATTCTCTGGTTGAGCTTCTGCTAATAGGATTGGCCTTCACACTCCAGTCTTAAATCGTTAGATCCTTTACCTGGCAGCAGAGGATAATTCATTTGGATATAACAGCTCATAGAACCATTCTGCTCCTTTGAACCTCCACACAAAAAGGTGTTAATTCTGAGCCCTCCTACCCGGAACCTTCCATATTTGGGTCTGCAGCTCCAGGCTACACTTAGCTACATGACATACCCCATTATGTGTTTCGGTTCATTTTATTCCCCTCAGGAAGCAAGCTTAATAGGCCACAGGTAGCAGAAGAGCCCTCAGGGACCAACTACCACATTGAAACCGTTTATATAAACATAAATATATCAATAAATACATCTTAAGAAATGGAACAGAGAGATGGAGTATGGGAAAAGTGAGGAGAGGGTGGAAGGCTGCAAACTTTTTGGAAACTTTAGGTGTTAGAGAGGCCAGAAGAGAAAGAAGGAGAATGAACGGTGGGCACTGGATTAGGGATGATGGCAGCAGCAGGGACAGGTGTGTCTGGACATGAGGATGAGAAAATCAAAAGTTGCTGTGATGGAGATAGAAAAGCGAGGGAAAAGGAGGGTACTGAACCATCAAAGAGAAAGAAAAACAGAGCCAGAAACAGGCACAAGAGCAGAGATTAGCCAAGTAAAAGTTGTGACTGAGACAGGGGCTGTGGTAAGAGTGAGTGGTTGGTGGCTGGTAACCATAACAACAACAAAATTGTTTGAAAAATAATGTAAAGGTACAGCCCCAGGAGGGCCCTCTGCAGCTGGGAGAGCATCACCCCACCTGCACAAGAGCAGAGATGGTAACTCAAAGCTTCTCAGTGAGCTCTTCTGTGCTTTAGTGTAAGCTTTTCTGTGAAATACAAGGCATTTGATCTCCACATAAAAGCCTCACCTAAGTCTGATAGTTACAGTTCTGGATAATTACGTCTCAGACAGCTGGCCAGAAAATAAAGAAGTGGATTTAGCATAAGCAGGAAAACAAAAGAGGGTCTGAAAGTGAGTTCTGCTTGCTTATTCGTTTCAGGTAATTTACCAAGGACTCTGGTGGATCTTTTCAAGATCCACTTAAGGGAGTAAGCATTAAAATATGAGAGGTGCAATCAGAGTATTATTCAACTGCAGCATAAAAATTGTAGACATAGATAAAAGTCAAACAAACTGCTATTTTACTGGGCAATTATAGCTGGTCAGATGCAGTAGGGCATGGCAGTAGATGACAGTAATCAAGGCTCACTGAAAAAAATGAAAGTTACAGGATAAGGAAATATGCAAAGTACATTTAAACCTGAGTCAAATTCAGCATGAAGCAGAAAGCCTTCTACAGTTATCCTATGCAAAAAAAAAAAAAAAACAAACAGAATAAAGAAGTCAGCACTCAGGAGCACAGAAACTTTTAATTTTGTTTCCAAAAACCTCAGCAGAATCCAACCATTCTCCGAAACAGGAATTTTATGCTAATTACCAGTGTGAAAATGAGAGTACAAAGCAGCTACTTTATTCCTATAAGCAATCTAATATGCCACCAGTCTCTTTTTTTTCAAACTGGATTTACCTGGCTCAGTGTGAAAAACCACATACATTTCATTACTAGCTGTGCATTATTTGCATATCAATGCAGACATGAACCAGAATACATCATTGGCCCACTTTTTTCTACCACCTGCACAAACCTATGCAGCCAACCCCTCTGCATCCTATCACTTACTAAGCACACCAGTCAGAGGGGAGCATAAATAGCTACGGGTTTGGGCTCTTTGTTAGTTAGCGCAATGCAAACACTGAGCACGTGTGACTCAGTTGTGTTTGGAAGTCCTCTCATCCAACACATGTTTAGATCAGAGGTATCTGTCCCAAACAGTCAAGCCCAGTCAAAATGTCAAATATAACCATTTTTTTCTTTAAGGGGCACAAAATTCACCGCTTTTCTGACTTCAAGGCATTCCTTTGAAATAAGAACTAGAGCAGATCTATTCCTCCACAGTTATAAATTTTTTTCAAAAAATCTTTTTCCAAAGATGTATTTGGATGGGGATTTTAAGGCATAATAGTAGGTCATATTCGATATCTTGATCTAACAACATCTTCTAAAAACTTGGACAAAAGTAAAAGTCAGAATTCTCCAGTCATTGAAATGGCTCATGTGAGGCTTTAATTCCACCCTATGACCTCAGAAGTTTATTATTCTCACTTTGTTTTAATTAGAGCTTCAAACCAGCACTATTTAGACTGAGCAACCTGGTCCAGCCAGGCCACATCTAGCACACGGGTTGTTTCCACCACGTGTGCCGCTGGTGCCGGCAGCGTTGCGCTGCCTGCTGGGCTGGTGGTAGGGATGAAGTACCCCACTGCAGCCTGAAAAAGAGCGGGCAGTGGCAGGTCCTTGCCTGGTTATCCTCTTCCCTGTTCAGCCTCATGTGCAGCAGCAGCAGCTGCTCCTTTTGTCTAGAGCCCTCCTGACTGTGCTCCTTAGTCGATGGTTCCTGCAGCTGTAAATGCCAGAGGTGCAGAGCAGAGGGTCAGCAGCAGTGAAACAGCAACCTCACAACAGATCAGATGGTAGCACAGGCCTCTGTACTCTTCCATCAAGGATGAGACAAAAAATCAAACATCCTCCAAGGGAGGGTTTGCAAATCCCCTTGAAGGGCCTGCAGCATTTCTTCCTTACCAGGCTTGCAAACTCAGAGGGACTGGAGCACTCCATGCCCCTTCACATCCTGTATTCCTGCAGCAGCCCACAAGCATTCCCTGAAACCACCATCCTGTCTGCAGCAGCAAAAAGCTGAGACCCCTGGGATTAGTTAGCACCCTCTGTTACTCTGGACTAAGATTTTAAAACTGCTATTCTGTCCTCCAAAAATACTGAGCACACTAACCAGCTCCAGAACCTGTCCCTAGAAGCAGTAGCCTGACTGCTCTACAGCACTGTAAATCTTCTTCATCTTAATCCTGCCCTACAAGGTATTCACCTATGGAAATTATGTGTTGTGTAGATTACATAAATCTGCCTGAGGGGTGGCTTGTCTTAAGTACAGCAAGACTACCTAAGTGTAGTGGTAAGTCTTCTGTAGGGCACTTTGTTCCACCCTATTTTCTTTCAAGTGACTCAATTTCTTTGACAATTAAAAAAGAACAAGAAGAACACAGACTTATGAGCACCTTCATTCAGACTGCAGCAATTTAATAATGTATAAAATAACAAAAATGTAGTAAAGCAGTCTCAGTTTTTCTAAACTCATTTCTACTGGTTTGCAGTCTTCCTGCTGCAGGTTGTGAACTCATTGGCTCTCACAGGGTAATCATGAACAGGTTCAGTTGATATTTGGATAGGAAATCCAGAGGGGCACCATAGCAGTCATTTAGATTATTCAGTTACGGAAAGAACATTTTTCTCTCTGTATTTGTAAGAATTCTTCCATGTATCTTGGGAGACAGCCCTGCCTCTCAAATAAAGATTATCCAAGAAGCTATAGGCCAATGATTTTCAATTTCATGGCTCCATATTTTTTTTTCCTATGGAGGTGTACAGCTCTGTGTAATGAATGAAAATCTACAGACACAAGGTTCACTAAGTCAGCTTTTATAGATCTCCCAGTATTCTGTAAAAACAAAGGTGTTTATGGACTGAAAGTTACCCTCCAAAAATCACCATTCCAAGCCACTTTTGATTGTCAGTGTTCTTCTCAGTCTTGGCATCCGAGTCAACTCCAGCTGCTGAGAACTACATTTTGAAAACATAAACTTCAAGAGCTGCCAGTAAAATGCTGTGTTCTTTGCCCTCTGTGTGTGTGATATGGGATAGCATAACGTTGTTAAGTCTGGTGAGACCACTGCCATCTATTTCCCAGCATGGATCGCCAGCACAGGCTACATTTTAGTTATCAGGGCTGCCTACTTTTTTTGATATTTCAGAATCAAAAGCACTAGAAAGAGGAAGAATACAGCTCTCTAATGGCTACCCAGTTCAAGGTTTCTCTTCACCTGGTGGAAAGCTGGAGAGACAGAAGGTAGGTAAAACGCACTGTGCTATTTCTACTCTCTTTACTGGGGGTTACGTGCCTACCAGATTGGGCTGCTGAGCAAGTCGTAAGTTTGCCATTTGGCCTCTTCATTACTTGAGAACGCTGCTATATAATAGCAGGCCAGCAGGTAGAAAGAAACCCTAACACAAAGGTATTTTGGTCATACCCTTTTTTCTGAAGCCACAACTCCTACACGGGTAACCAGGTAGCCGCCACCATGTAACTCAATAATCTACTGGGTACCAATGGCTGCATCTGCCTGTTTTAGAGTTGCTTTCTTCTAGAGGAGCAGAGCAAAACCAGACTCAGTAGAGCAGACAATGAGAACCAGTTAATTTCAAATATCATTAATGTGGAATATTCAGGAAAGCAAATGATGCAAAACACAAAGGAGTTATTTGCCTGGGTTTGATACAGTGCTGAATAAAAATAAAATTCTTACACTCATTCATCACTGAAATGAACAATCACTGCCAATTACTTCTTGCATTCAATACTTAAAGAAATTATTTTACAGTACTCTATCTTCAACATTATTACTAGTCTTATTTTAATGTATACACCATCTCATTCAAATTCTGCCACTTCTGTTAAGTGCTTTTTATGAGTTATAGATGCTCCATTGTTTTGCATGTACTTCATTCTTTACCATCTGTGACAAGATTTTTAATCTTTATACACAAGAAACCAGTCTCAAGCAAGAATGACCTGTCAAGAATACTTACAGCTTTGTGGTTAACTCTCTCTCTCGAGCGCGATTTAATAGACGTGGTGCTGCCTGACAACATACAAGATTCAGCAACACAATAAAATCTAGATGTTAACCATTTGAGACCATCAAAGAGAGAGGCATAGGGGTTTGGGGATTTGCAGTAGCACAAAAACTGGGTCATCTGGGATGTCCAAGTTTCTTTGTTAACAGTAGTTAAACAAGTGGCTTTGCACTGTGTTTTAGATGGGGCAACTGCAAATCTGCATTTTAGTGCTGCTTGATTTTTAATACTACTATGACAACAGACTGTGGATAGTAATGGCAAAGATTTCCAGGTGCAGCTCTGTCACTGGGCCTTATCTTTACATGAAACAATTGCTCCAGAAGTCAGGTCATTTTAAGTCAGTCATTTCAGGCAATCTTTGACCTCACTGTTGAGCAAATATGACACTTGCTGCAACACTCATTTACCCAGTATGAACAGAAGGAGTGCCAGCAAACCATGTATAACCTGGAAGACAGCACCTGGATACCTCTCCAATAGATATGTCAGGATAGAAATATCTGGAAGGAAGAAAACTCAGGAAAGAAATCTGCAGGAAGGAAACTCAGGGAGGCTACTAATGTGGAGCCACGATAGGAAGAGAAGTGGGCTGCTGTAGTGATGAAGTATAGGCAACTTGAGAGTAGGTAAGAAACCTTCCGTAGTGCTTATGGTGTAATCTTCTTCCAGCCTTTTATTCTGCTCTAGTGGTTAAACACTCGTCCCAAGCTTTATCACTGAAAGCTGCATGCCTCCTGCCAGTCTGGTCCACCTGGTCCTCCCTCACACACTAGTGCCAACCTCGTCAAGTCAGCTGAAACCACTTCACACAGTTAAGACCGTTTCAAATCAGTCCCCCAGGGCCCCTTTATCCACCACATTAGATTTAGACCTTCTCTCACCTCCAGAGCCCCACGTAACTGCACACCTTCTGCATATATTGGTTTGCTCTCTCCACTTATCATTGACATTCGTCTTGATGTCCCACTTATCCACCTCTCCTGCAAGCTTTTCTGTGTCATTCTTTGTGAAATGCAATGCTGATTCTGGTTCACTGAATCTGAACTTTTCATTCAAACCCCTCCTTTCAAATTCATTTTGGTGGTGTCTACAATTAGTGCCTCACTGATCATAATTATTTTAAATAAACCATTTAGTTAAGCAATTGAGGTGTTTACAGGCCCCAACAGCTTAACAGCTTGATCTTACTGCTGTAATGTGTGAGGCAGTTCCTTACTCCATCTCCTCCTGCTGTTTATTACTCTCTTTCTAATCTCAAGTTAGATGGTAAATTCTTCAGGGAAGTGATTATATCTTTTTATTCAGTGTAGCTCCTGTCATGTTTTAGAGTACAATAAAATGTTATACAGAATGTGCACAAACTGATATCTGTAATCCAAAACAGACTCAAACTAGTTAATGCAATTAAAAAGAAAAAAAGTAAGTCTTAAAACCCAAATGTCACAATATGGATTCGGTGACCAATAAGAATAGTAGAAATCCATAAAAGTACAACGATCTCAAGTGAAACGTTTAATTTAGAAGTCTCCCTAAAGAAGTAACACCACACTTAAGGAAAACTGGGAAAATATTCAACCAAATAGTTCTACAGAGGTGCTTAAAACTCAGTAGATTGAACGAATGTGAACTGCCTACTTTAGTCTATGTAAATATGTAGTCTAAGAATGTCTGTCTAGAAACAGTTTTCCAGGACATAGCTGTCACATGCTTCAGATGAATGCTGTGCTTGCTTCTAGTAGAGCTGAAGTCTATGACTTAATCTTATCTGTTTAACATCCAAGAATCCAGTTTTAGATTTTTGGCAGCAAGCATATGCTTCCCCTGTGGCAACTGCATAACAACATAATATAGTTAAAAAAATCCAGATCCTTTAAGGCTCAATTACCTCATGCAACTATTTTAAAATTCAGGGTGAAAAAACCAGCAGTATTTCAGTTTACAAGCATAATTTTAGTTTACAGCTGTTTTAAAGGACCCTTTCTGATGTTTTATGTCTTTCACCACCTGCAGAACTGAATGAAAATATTTGTTCTATTTTGCAGAGGGCTACCAGAACCAAGAAAGCAGATCTGAGTGAGAAAGGATAAAGTATTTTAAAATAAAGATAAGATCCAGGATAGGTGACCTTATTACCATTCTGTAACTCTGAACACAGGTTAGAAAATCTTGCAAAGCCAGAATAAAAATAACCTATGGGCAAGTAAGATCCTTTAAAATGGCCCATTGCCTACGTGGGTATTTATATTAGTACTTATAATCCTGATATGACCAAATTAAATTTTTAATATTTTTAATTACTGTTTTTAAACAATGTGTGTACATTAAAGGATCGGTCTGTTTAACCCGTGGAATTAATTCACTTACATTCTAAATTATTTGGGTAGGAACTCTCTTTTCAGTGATTATCAACACCAGCTGGAGGCTCCGTTTTAATATAAAATAAAGAATAAAAATGGGAGGGTAGAATAAGCCAGACTGTGAAAGAGCACTGCCTGGGGCCAGGAGAGGCAACCTCCTCCCCAAAATAGGAAAGGCTAAAGAGAAAGGAGAAAGGCAATCATGAAAAGCAAAAAAGAAGAAAACAAAGCAGGTAAAAGAAGAAGGTGAGGGCTGCAGCAGGTGAATAGCGGAGAGGGAAGGCAGGAAAGAGGGTAGAATTGAAAGGAAACTGTCTCTTTGGTTTGGGGTTAACTAAAGGGTTAACCAAAGGAATTATGTTAGCACCAGAGGAAAGGGAGTTGAAGGTTCAAATGAGTCTCCTGGACTGGGATGCGAGGCAGAAACCCCAGGCAGCGCCAGCTTCTCTACAGAGGGGTTGAAGGATTCCGTGAGCAATGCCCAAAGGGGCTCTGCCCAGGTGCAGGAGAGAATTAGGGATGGAAACAGCGGGTCTCCCTCCTCACCTTTCTCTTTGCGCGCATTTAAGGGATTCTAAAACTACTGTGTGCTAGCTTTGTTCTGACAGCACAGCAGGTAGAGGTGTCGCCCTTCACACCGAAAAGTTCATGCTGCTCTACTAATATCTGTTAACTGCAGCTCATACCAGAGAGGCCAATTCTAATACAAAATGAGAGCAGGCAAGTGTCTATGTCCTTTTCTGCTCTTCACAAAGTTGGCCCTAAGGTAGCTTCATCACCAGTGTTCCTGTTTACTAGGAACTGATAAAACACCATAAATACGCTTCATTCAGAACAGCTGTCTAGCTGCAAGGCTGGCAGTAAAGCTGCGAAGATGATGGGCAGCGGTGACGGAAATTCTCTATGAATTATGGAGCTGGTCAAAGACCAGAAAAACTGGTGTGTCAAAAAATGATTTGAGGAAAAACAGCCACATGCACTGAACAGTGAAGAGTTTCTTCACGTTAGAGCATATCCATCTAAATTTCCAAGCTGATTCTGAAGCAGACATAATTTCCATTCCTTCATGTCTCTTCATGGCAGGCACTGATAATCTTTTCATAAATAGTTTTAGATGAAGAATTATTATGTGAGGAAATGTATGAATAACTTTGAATTACAAGTAAGTTAAAGAGTTTCACAGTCTGTCCATGAACTACGTATTAGTGAGGAAAAGCAGCTATCTTCACTGAATAAATAATTTGGTCAAAATTATTTGCTCAGTCCAGACTTACAGACTAACCAGTTTGGCCTGGATTCAAACCAGTCATTAGGCAAAAAAATGTTTCCTGAAACTTATCCAACAAAAAAGGTCAATTTCCATAAAACGTATATGTATTCAGTTGCTTTAAATAAAATGTGATTTTTTGTAAATAGCTCATCGGCACCATCGGTCAGAGCAGTGATGTCTGCCTGCATCTGCAGACAGTCTGGATCATTAACTTTGGGAAATGTGAAGTGCGCCGTGAATCTCAATAGTGTGTTAACACAGTGCTCTCAGGATCCTGTCAACAGCCCCTCGGGAAGGGGACATGTCACGAGCACTGCGGCAGGGCCCAGCCGGTCGCTCTAGAGAGGGTAAAGACTGGGAGGCTTATCTACAACCACCTCTCCTTTCAGGTGCATTCCCCCAGAGAAAAGGCGGCTGCTGCAGCAAAGAGCCTGCCTGTCAATCCTGCAGGGGCCGTGAAAGGACCCTTTTGGTTCTCCTGCCCCACAAAAGTGAAGAAGGACCCCCTTGCCACTGGCACTCCAGCTGGGAGCAAAGCTACAGTACAAGCATCTAGAGCGTCATTTTTTACCTGAAGCCCATTTCTTTTGGTAGTTATGTCAACTTAGGAAATTCCTCCTTCTTATTCCTTTATCAAAGTCTCAGCGGGGTGGATGCAAAAGTTCCTCTGCCTGTATAGTGACCAGGAGCTAATATAACCTTGTAAATAAAAGTTGTTTTTAACAAAGATCAGAGAGAATGGGGCAAAAGAGCTTTCATTTACCAATAGCTCACTGCCTGGCTTCTGGATTTAGACAGAAATCGGTGTCTACGTCCTCCCTCAGTGCCTGATGAAAGACATTCAGGAGTGCACTATTGTAAAAGCACCCTCAGAAGCACACAGCAGAGATGCTGGCCAATCAGTCCTTCTCTAGCCTACTCCCCAACTCCCTCCTGCACCTTTCATTCATGCTAGAGATCCAGTCATTGTTCGAGTTATATTAAATAGTGTGTTTGACTGGGTTTCCTGTATTTTTTTTTATTCTCCATTTAGTTATGTGTTTGCTCAACAATTTATTTAAAGCATATTTTTATTTAGCTATGAACTCTAAAATATTCAGTACAGCTATGCTTAAATAACTTGAGGCAAAGTGATAAGAAAATGAAGTATACGGTTGACAGCTGTTGAAAAGGGACAATGGTAGAGGTGCTTTTTAGTAAAAACAGTATTAATGTTTTATATCTTCATTACATGCTGTAAACACTTACACACTTGATTAAACCCACTCCTGTTTAAACCGAGGAAGTTGCTCAGATACAGAAATTAAAAGAATACATAAGAACACGGTGGATTAGGCCTAAATTGACATACAACGTAATAACACATCACACTTTAATAGATTTACCTGACCAAAGGCTCTGAGTGGGAAAATAATATCATCAGGATGATAAACATTCCACTAATTAACTCTGTGTTTAGATTATCCCTAGATATATCTCATAAAGAGACACTGAGATTTCCCAAGTCTCTCTAAAATACAAAACAGCCTCTGCAGCACTTAAAACAGAGATTATACTCTTCAGGCTGGGGTTTTTTTGTTTGGTTTTTTTTTTAGATTGTACAACTAGCAAAGAGACTTGATAGTAATTATGTAAATTATTTGACTCAGTATGAACTTATTTGTTTAATATGTACCATGCTGTTATGCCTATAAGGTTTAACATTAAAGTGTTGACGCAGTAAGAGAAAATATGATTTCTTAATGAATCTGAACACTGCCATTCACTGACCTGATCTCTTAATGATTCTGAACAGTGCTACACAGATCAAATATATCTAAGTTCCAGTGCAACGCTGAAGAGATAGAGGAGTTTAAAATACAGGTCACTGTCTGTATCTCTGTATCAAATTGACTTTAAATGACCGCGTCAACATAAAAAACTGAAAGTTAGCATGAATGAAACTGCAATACTTATATACATATATATATGTATTTTTTAAAAAAGGCCCAAGCCTTAACTATTTTATTTTCCCTAAGCGAACTGGTTAGCTCAGTCACTTGAGCGTGGCACTAACAACGCCAAGGTTGCAGGTTCGATTCCCGTTCGGTCCCCATGTGTTGCCTGATCTAGTAGAGAGTTGGCGTCCCTGGCGACAGGGAGGCTGGATTAAAATGATCTCTAAGGTCCCTTCCAGTCTAGGCCATTCTATGATTCCATGATTCTATAATTCTATGAACTACCATCCAGCTGCCATCATCAGGTGTTTGTGTGAGGTACCTGTTGCCCCTTACCAGCAGGACGACTAGAACAGACACAGTGAAATTCCTCATCCTCTGCTCCCCATACACAGATCACAAATGCAGCCCTGGAGACTGAAGGACAGGACGGCAGACAAAAGTGATACTGCGTATCAGTTCCAGGAAAAACAAAAGAAACAGCAGAGAATATACACCAAGCGTCTTCACTATACACCAAGTGTCTGCTAGTGCCAGAGAGCATGACAAATCAGCAGGATATTTTAAAGATCACTGTGATGTTTCCACAAACCATCACTGTAGGATGCAGAAATACAGGCAGCTTTCCTCCAGGAATCATCTTCCCCACATGTGGTACTCATTTCTGCACAACGTAGTTTCATTCCAGCAGTAATAGCAGCGCAGGACTATTCTCTGCCTGGTCCCTTTCCATAGTCTATAACTATGTTACCAGCTATTGACTTATGCCAGGTTTGAGCTATGTCATAAATTTATAGGCAGGAAATAAAACTCAGTCAATCAAAACCAATCTTTTGCATTACTCTACCTTTTTCATGTAAGAAATACATATATTTTTAAAATAATTGGAATCAAGCATATCACAATCCCTCAGCTTGGTACGTAGCTTTCACGAGTAAGGAAGAAATATTATTACAAAACTTCTAGGTCTTCATGGAAGAAATAGTAGTACATGCCCGAGGTTAGCAAAAGCGAAAACCTCTGAATCCACCAACTGAAAATCTACAGTGAGACCTGGGAACTCAGAAGATACTCTGAACTCCTGGCAAATTTACATTTCCAACGATTTTTTTGTGAATCATGTTGGAGCTGCCTCCTCAAACTAAAGTCATGGATACTAACTCAACTGCAGAAAAGGTAAATTTTTGCAAATGGTGGAATTAGGACTATGTCAATGAAATGCTAGTCTCTTTCCAGCACATGTGTCATGTAAAACAGCCCCTAGCGAGGATTCACCCTAAATCACCTCTGCAATTAAGGATTAACTGAACAGATGCAAAACAGAGTTAAACAAAAGACACTGGAAAACAAGAAACAGGTTTTTACCTCAAACTGATTTAACTTTAGACCCATATCCTCCTAAACAGACCTAATGCAACAGCCATAGTGACACAACTTGCTACCCCTAAGCATTCAAGAACAATGAGGCAAAAATCACCACTTTGGCTTGAAAACCCTGAGACTGAGGAATGGAGAGTGGCTGCTTTTACTAAAGATTTTGAAACTATAGGATTCACTTTTTCACACTTTTCTTCACAGTTTATACAAATTTGAGATTCTCCCCATGGTCTCAGAACACCTGGAGTTGATGATTTCAGGAAAGCACTAAACATCACTAAAAATGTTAATGTTCAGACGCTAGCTTGGCTCTGCAGCACTACCAGAAGAAATCTTCTTTTGGGGACTGCAGGAAACTCAGTTCAGAGGAGGGAGAAGAAGAGAAGTGAAGGGAGATGGAGCTCCTCCTCACACCTCCTGACAAAGCACAAACCTCATTGCCTCTGGAACAAAGAATGGCTACACTATTCTATGTCCTCCTTTCATGCACTCTGCAGCAATATTTGGTTCTGGCTTGAAAAGCTTCAGAAGTGTTTTAAATACAGCTAAATTTTGTGCCCTGTAAAATTCAGGTGGCAGAAATGTTTCTTTTCTGATTTACAACCCAAATGGATATCACTGGACAAAGGTGACAAGAAGGTTGAGGCAGGTGAGATAAAGATGAGCTGGGTGCGGTTTTACCATGATAACTGAAGTAGATTTTAAGAGAGTTACATGTGCACACACAGTACTGATATGTTGTATCACATTTGGCCATATTCTCTCTCCTGGTCCTCACGACTGATTCCTGCT
>NW_009730358.1:195030-213359 GCF_000703405.1 Apaloderma vittatum
CATCTGCAGTAAGTGTCTCCTGAAAGATGTTTGGCAACCCTCAACTCTCTGATTTGTTTTGCTTTTAAAATAAATCCTTCTGATAAAATCATCACCTGCTCTTCAATTTCTATCAGTACTTAGTAATGCACTTCCTCAATACAGATTTCCTGGGTATTGCAGGTTGAAAATAACATGGCATTTGGCAAGTGTGCAAAGCTGTTTTAGATATGCGTATTTCAGTCCATATGACTGCATGGTGCTGGCTCAGCCATGCTCATTCCTATAGGAACTGCCTGAAGAGCAGTTGTCTCCGACACTAGAGAGAGATGGGAGGGAACAAAAGCAGCAAGTGCATGCACACTGGACTCCCACTGACCTCCTAAATTGTATTTTTTTGCTTCTTTTCATGTGTTCCTCCTTCACTTCATATCCCTCTTCCTGCAGTTGTGTCCCAAATTAGCAAGAGACCACGGGATAGCTTTCAGTTGCAAAAGCAGCACTAGAGAGTTGTGAGAAAGTAAGAGCCAACACACAGCTTTTGTGCTTGGGTCTTCTGGTGTGAACTAGGAGACCTAGAAAAACTGCTGAGCATAATACAGGTGAGCCTTCTTACCTCCTAAGTGCAATAAGGAAGCACACAGGAGAACAAATCTATGTGTTATACCCTAAGATAATCCAGTGCGGCACTTTCCAGTGAGTATTAGGACAAGGCAATCAGTTCCATTATTATTTCACTGCCATAAGGGAGCTCTCTTCAAATGTATGGTGATAGAGCAATAATCTACAATGTACATCCTTATCATCATTCGTAAGTGAATCGTATAAAACTCCTCCATTATCATACACCATAAAAAGATTAAGCCACATGCACATTTTAGAAGGTAATTATTACATTTAAAGAAATGAAACCATTCTGAATGATCTCAGTACCTTATTTAGCACAAGAGACAGCATCAATTTATTTTTTTCTATTAAAGCAGTTTTTCCCATCTCCTTTTTGTTAGAAAATAAAAGCTTAAAGCCAAGCACAGCTGCTGAAAAGCATTAATGAAACTGTGTCTGCACAGCAGAATCAAAGCAGTAGTAGAGGTGGCAGCTAGACACAGAAAAGGGCAGATGAGATAGGGAAAGCGGTAACAAGGGAGGCATGAGATACCAGGAGATAGCAAAGATTCGCAGATGAGTTACTTGTTGCCATCCGTTACCATCTATATCAACATCAGGGAAAAATGTAGTTTAGAAGATTCGTGGTTTCGAAAATGTCAGTGCGTTATGATAATATCAAAACTGAACACCAAAATCTTCGGCATGACATACAAACGCATTACATACAGCAGGGTATATGGGATCTGGTTAAATCTAAATAAATGTGCATTTGGAAACTGTCATTTATGTGACTGGGTGCTTTCCCAAAGGCATATATATAGTCTGTTATTAATCTATGGAAATCGACTGTGTTTCTTACAAACACAAATTAATATATTATGTTTTACATTTCCAAATTAAGTTATGTAATAAAATGCATCTTTTCAATCAAGATAATGCAAGCTGACATGTGCTTTCCTTTGTAAAGTAGATGTTTTAATTGTTAGATAAGCTCCTAATAGTTTGCTTTTTTTGAAAGGAAAACAAAAGTATATGAATGACCTCTCCCTCCCCATGGCTTTCAAAGCAGCTACTTTTCTTGAAGATTAGAAGTCTCTTGGACTCAAGCCCTAACTCCTCTTGTATCTGCAACCTACAGCCTGAATTAGTTTTCTTCTTTAACAAAAACTCCTGCTGTGTTGGAGAATCTCTTAATTACTTTTCAAGCTTCTCCTGTTATTGTGGAACTCTATGAAATCTGATTACAGTGCTAATAAAATGAGTGAATAACATTTTTTTCCATTTCATCTGAAGGCTTCAAAATACAAAGATACACAAAGTCACATAGCAAGACTGCAATAATAAAAATATATGAATGATGCTGTGAGAACCTTATGTCATAAAAATGTAACTGTGGGAACTATTTAATCCGCATCCAATAATGTGAAATGTCAAGGAACAAAATTTGACAATTTAGGTGTTCAGAAAAAGAAAGGGGGGGGAGGGAGTGGAGGAAAATTGTTTAGGTCCAAGAATCTCCAACAAGTTTGAACTTCTACAGCTGACAGTGGTACTTCAAAGGCCACCAGCAGCTCTCAGTCTGCCACAGGATATAAAGATTCTGAACACAAAGCATTGGTTCAGTGGGAGCTGCTCTCTTTTTGATATCAAATACAGACTCAAAAATCTGCCCAGCCAAAACTATATAGTACAAGGCCAAAAAGGAAAACAGAGCTCTACAGCAGGGAATTGCAGATCTGTTATGGTTTAGTGAGTGCTCAAATAAATCTTCATCTCTTCTGTGTTAGATGTCTTTATCCTGGGCTAAAAAATTCTGTATTGCATACCAATGGCTAAGAAATTCACAAGCCTCCAAACCACAGCCAAGGTAACCTGACTTGAACAGAGTGCACCAAGACAGAAGTTTTTCTTTTCTTAAAGATACTGATGCGTCTGTGGGGGAGTTGAAGAAAGCTCCTGCAAGAACAGCTCCAGATGACGAGACCATTCTTCACCTCAATGTTTTTTTCTGTGAGGGAGATACTTTCTTTTTAAACTCTGTCTCCTCCAGTCAATTTGGGATGTGCATTCCTCCAACATCTGTTACTTCCTCTGTAATTTATCCTTTGAGGTGAGTATCTTGATATACAGGAAGTCTTATGCCAGCCAATATTGGAATCAGTGGGGAGACAATAGAGAGAGTCGCCTTAAAAATGCATGTGCCTAAACATAATAAAGAATATAATAGTGAAAGGGTGGTGTACTGACATAAAACTAGAGAAGCATGGCTAAACTCTGTATGGGTTTTACTTTATTTTCAGTGAAAGTAAAGCCTAGAGATGCTGCTTCAATGGGGATAGGGTTTGGGACCTACACGGTGACTGTCAAACCAGGCTGCTCTGCACTGCCTGTGGGAATTCAGCGGGAGCTGAAGCCGTGGCGTTGTTGGGAGCGCTTGGTCAGCTGCATCTTGACTCCAGGCTGAGCCCCTGCAGGCGCTCTTCCAGAAGCCAGACGTCTGCCTTCAAAAATGGCACTTCAGTGTATTCAAACTAAAGGAATGAAGGCAAGGCATATTACTCTATGCAAGCATTGGGTATCTGCAGATATATGTTGCCTTCATTCTCACACTAGTCCCACGAGTTTTACGCCAGCGCTCGGCCGCTGCTGCCCTGGTCCTGAGACACGTCTAGGTGCACAGGCTGCTACACGCAAACTAGAACTGCTTAGAAGAGCAACAGCTTCCTGTGCGTCCCCATGGAGAGCTGGGCAGCTTTCCAGGGGCATTATACTGACTTTGACTTCTTGCATTTCTGTACTGACCACAGAGCCCTTCTTCCCTGTCTATGAGCCTCAGGTACAGGGAACGGTTGTTGTCACAGGGTATCGCATCACAGCGTTCTCTCTTGCCGCATGGCATCTGCAGGCACTCTTTATTTGAAGTCACTTGTGACACGGCTCCGCAGTCTTCAACACACAAGCCAAGGCAGCCAGAGGCTCCCAGTTATTGTTGTTTAGTTCCAAAAATGAAGTGGGAAACACATGTAAACACTAGTGTTTTGTTAACACTTAACTCTGTCTGCTAAAGCTAATGTGCCAAAGGAGGAGGGAAAAAAAAAAAAGAAAAGGTAGAACAAAGGCTAGTTGCTGTGCTGGCTGTTTGTCCTCAGGAGACTGGTTTCTTGACGTCACTGGTACCAACACGGGCAGAGCAGAGCGTTCCTCTTTTGGTTCTTTTTGCTGCCATTTGGATAGGCAGTTTACTGATCGAGACGCTGCTGTAACAAATGGGAGGCAGAGCACTTTATTCTTTTTTTTTCTCCTGTAAATTCAGAGTAAATTAGATTTGGTGCTCTGCCAAGGACAAAATACTGTCTACTATTGTAAGGATTGTTATGGGCCAGATCTTCAAATCTTTACTACTGGCAAAGTGTGTTTGTCCAACTATTGAGTTAGTAAAGATATCTGATTTGGCCCAGCATCTTTTACATCCATGCCTTTAACTCTCTTTCCTACCAGAACACACAAGTGAATACAGTCTTTATAATAGAAAAAAAAAATGGACCTGCTTAAATAAGCAGTTCAGAATTCCCTGCTATAGCTATAGCTGGTCTGGCTGATTAGAGATCTTGAGTTTAATTAATTTCTATAATATACAAATATGAGCTCTGATGATCCCAACTTTATTTGCATGGATGGAATAAAACTAATCCAATGAGAGCACCAAAGAGGAGAATGGAAGTTTAAATAATGTAATATCTAGCAGCCACAATAACTGTCTTGTAGAAAGTTGGAAATGACTTCTATTTTCCTTGCTGCTTTTTCTAATGCTTGCAATTTTTTGGCTCCAAAGCATCTTAGAGTCTGAATAAAGGAATACTTACGACATTTGTTAAAATTTCAAAGTGGATCAGTCCACAACTCTTTCATGTTGGCTTTCTGTAAACACTGCACATTTCTAGACAAAAACTCCCCTTTTGCACTTCACAAAGGGGACAGAGCAGACAGCTTAATCTAATCCCAAAAGTGCAAATTTCAGACTAATTTACTTTTTGATGATTCTCACAAATAATTTTGAATAATTCCAAAACAGCTTATACATATGTGATATATGTCCAGACACTAAAATCCAACAAGAATAACTCAATAAACAAAAGTTTCATTATAATTGATTTGCCTATCTCTGTCTCACAAAATTTTCCCAGCATTGTCTGGATGCAGTGACGGCTGCTGTCATGAATACAAATTACATGGTTTAGTATCTTCTCTTTGCTGTGAAAAAGTGATTAAAATATAATTTTAAATTGAATAAGTTTATAAAAAGGTTACAAGTAATTAAAGGAAATGTATTTTTATTGTAGAATTATTTTTTAATGACAGGATGTAGGATGGAGAGGCATTCTAGAACAACCAGAGAGTGGCAGAGCAATTTCATTGTTTTCATGTGAAAAAAGGTGCTTTAGTAATAGTCTTCTTTGATAAGAAGATTTGTTTTAATTAATAGTCTGCTTAACACGTGCATTCCATTATGAGGAATTATTGTGCTTAAGAAACCTCTCAGTGGAAGTAAATACAGAGTGGAGGGCGGTGTGAAGATGTTTGAGGTAGAGGAAGCCACACTGGTTCCACAGCTGGGAGGAACAGATTCATATTATCACGGTGCTGTGAACAGTGACTTCTTCCAAGGAGTGGTTTGGCTTGGAGACGGAGTCTCTACACCAGTGGGATCACCCATGCCAGGCAAACATTACCTGCTATATAATATAAACAAACTCATTTTCTACCAGAATAGAAAATAATTTGGAATCACGCTGCACAGTAATATAGACAGCCAAATCCACAATGGCCAGGTTGAACTGGATAGCAGCTAAGCATAAAAAGTTGTTGAATTTTTTTGTTTATATAAAAAGAAAAAAAAAAGAAATATTTACTTCTTCTTTCTACTCTTACCATTTCCATAACTGTCCTCACAAAACAAACTAGACGCAGCTATTTTTGCTGTCTTAATGCATTCTCGGGAGATGTGAGATAAGAAAGGGGCAGAAACGCTAAGGCTCAACCTACATGATGGAATAAATATTGGTAACTGATCCCCCCTGGAAGAGAAGCTGAGCACTTCACTCTGGCAGAGAAGATACCAAATTCGCAGTGCTATTTTTTTTAATGAGAGTACCATCCTTCTATTAACTATGATAACATATCTCTCTCGGAGTCAGGTAAATTAATCTGGATTTACACTGGTGTAATCGATTGTTACATTCTGCTAGCCCTACTGATGCTGAGATGTGCATTAATTTCCTAGGCCCAGATCCCTCCAGGAACAGTATTTAAGAATGTGGTTTTGTACCCACTTTGTACTACCGTTAATTACGGAACTGTCCCTGAGTGATCATGCTAATTTCCTTCAGTAAGTGGATGTAGAAGAGTGCTCACTCTACTGAAGGTAATGTCAATCCCATCTGAGTTTACTGAGTTTATGTGTTAAATCACTTTGTGACTGCAGAGTATTGACTATAAAAAGATTGAGACTCTTCTGGGTGATCACCATCTGGGACTGCTGATCTGAGACAAGGGTGTGAAAGCATGCAGTCTGTGTGAATTGTCTGTATTCTCCCAGTTGCTGCTTCTCTGCATCATTCTTTGAAGTATTCCCCTAGGAATGGCATACCAGCTGAATCCATCAAGGTTAAATCTTGCCATAATGTAACATTTCCAAAATGGGTCTATTTTAACTTGAAATGAATTACGTGCTCTTTGTTTGTATATCTTCTTTTGAAACCTAAAAATATTTCTTTTACAGAGCAGAAAGAATCCTTTTCCCCCAAAAAGTGTGCTGAAGGAGATGTGATAAATCAATTAGCAATAAGACACTTAGGGACAGCTTGTTCAAACAATTCTTCTCTTGACCTATGCTTAGTCTGTGAGTCTCATTGAAATTTAATTAAAGAATATTCAAAAGCACTGATTCTGGAAATATGGTTGGTATTTTGCATTTAATCAAACAGATTGAATTTGTTCTGCACATAAACTGACTTTAAGTAATCACTTTATTATGGCTCAAAGTTAAAGGGAACTCTTTCTCAGTACTTCCCAACGTCTCCCTTCTTAGTAAGACTGACCTATCAAAGCATTTAGACACTGCCTCAGACCAAAGCATTTGTGCTAAACTGTAAAATTACAGCCTGGTTCATGGCAGAAGTAAAGGAAAAGACCCAGACAAACAAGCGTCCTTATTATTTTTATTATTCTCATAGTGATGACCTGTTCAGTTTGGTGACCGGTTCACTTAAGGGAGTAGAGAGTCTCCCAAAAGTTGATCTTCTTGTCTTGGGCAGTGCCCAAGAAAGTAATAAAAAGTTAAGGCAGTTACCTTTGCTTCAGATCCACACAGCTCAGATCTAATTTATAGTTTACATCAAGCCCATTGCTCACACAAGCCCATAATATTATAATTAGTCTCAAAAGATCCTCTTCTGACAATATTATTCCTGTTTTAATCAAACTCTCCCTCTTATAGTACTTTTAATATCTTTGTGAGTCGCTGCTAATCTAGAAAAATTTTCCACTCATTAAATCAGTCATTAATGAGACTTCTGCTACTGTGGACTAGAATCCTGTCTATAGGTTTCCAGATATGTTTAAAGTATGAACCAAGGCCACCATGAAGTCCAGACTAAAAAGGAAGATTGCCTAGTCATAAATGTCATATTTTGAGAGGCTGAGGAGCACTATATCACTAGATTATTATATGCCCCAATGTAGAGAGAGGTGTGATTTCAACTACTGCTTGAGATTTTTAGTGATGTCTCATTTTTAGTGTGAATGGTATCTTAGCAGAGTTCATGCAAGGAGCACAAAATATCTGCATAGATCTATATCCCCATGATATTACAACAACATCTACAGTTATGCAGGAAATAATACTAGACAGGTATCTATCTGACATGCTTTGTCTTTGAAAGTAGTTTAGATGCTCAATATCTGGAACAGTTCTCTCTGCTTAACAGCCTCCCAATTCATCATCAACCAACGGTCTGTGAGTTACAGTTTGTGAAGTGAGGAACCAAGGGACACACTTACACATCTGGAAGCAAAAAATGCTCAACAGATTGGACGGCGGGAGGGAAGATCACCTAGGGACCAATTCAGAAAAAAAGTGTGCAAAGAGACAATGGGGAAAATGAGTGGCTGAAAAAGGAAAGGGAAGAAGGGAGGGAGAAAAACAACACACAGTTTAGGTACAAAAGCCTCATTCAGAGAAAAACAGGGAAAAAGGAGAAGATAAAAGTGACAAAAAAGGTGAAACAAAAACAAATACAAAGGTACAGAAATGTGTGAAAAGACAATGTGAGGCTTACTCAAACAGAATTAGATGGTTATTTCTCACTATAGCTCTTTTCTCCCTAGTACAACTCTTCTCTACTTGTTGTGCCTCCCCTCCTTTTTTTTTTTTGCTTTACTTTTGGGGGTTTTAAAGCTTAAAATAGCTCCATCCATTTTTTCAGAGTAGTTAATGAAAGAAAACTTCATTCTGGATGCCAAAATCTGTTTGTTACTAAATAAATAAAATGAAAAAGGCCATAAACTGACAGACAAGTCAAATTTATAATACATTATCATCTGTTCACTGAAGAGAAAGAAGGGACAAAATAGTTTATTTGTGCAAAGATTTTCCTTTTGCTCACAGCCTCACGTGGAAAGTGGGCGTTACACAGAGTTGCAGACTCAAAGAGAATAGATTTAGATTAGATATTAGGAAGAAATTCTTTTCTGTGAAGGTGGTGAAGCACTGGAACAGGTTGCCCAGAGAGATGGTAGATGTCCCCTCTGTGGAGGTGTTCAAGGCCAGGCTGGACAGGGCTTTGGGCAACCTGGTCTAGTGGGAGGTGTTCCTGCCCATGGCAGGGGGGTTGGAACTTGAGGATCTTTAAGGTCCCTTCCAACAGAAATCATTCTATGATTTTGTGATTCTGTGCCCTAATGGTCACAGTGGCCACAGAAGGCAGATACAAAAGCAATCCCTGTCTTGAAACAATGAAGTGTGAATCATCTCAAGAAAGCACAGGGGAGTGAGATGAGGCTGTGACTTTACAACTGGGGGAACTAGATGAAGAGTCCTCTGAAGCAGAGATCAGGCTACCTGGTGCTTTGTGTACCTGGAAAATCTAAAAAAGACTGTGAACAAAAGAAGATGAAGGTTTTGCAGAGGCGCATGCCCTCCCAGGATGCTCTTGCTACAATGAGGCTTTACAATAGTACGTGGCTTTAGAACATAAACTGTGGCAGAAGTGAGGTTTGGACATAGAGGAATTTCCAAAAGTATCGAATCCATATGAAAGACTGGCAATAAAACCAAAACAAAAATAAGCTTCATCTGAAGGACTGAGGTATCCACTATGGACAAAAGTGACAGACCAGTAACTGGGACCTGCCAGGTACTCATGCAGAAGAGCAATATCTGGCAAGCAAAATATGTTTGTTGATAGATTGATTATTTTGAAATGCCTGTTCCATTATAATATTTTCCATCAGTAAATAGTAAAGTTGGTTGTTGATGAATTCTTTCTTTGTCCCTGAGATTCAAAGCTAGATGCTGATCTAAACCTCCACCCCCTGGGATAACACATTGGGGCATGCAGCCATAAATCTTTGCTATGAGCAACGGGGAACACAGGTCCTCATCTTGACCCCACCTAAAAGAATATGATAGCTAAAGATCTACAGCTTGTAGTAAACGGTGGGAAACTAAACTGAAAGGGTTGAAGTGTTGGCTGCTTTTCTCCCAGGAATCCTTACAGAGCTTACTAGACTTCTCCCAGAGGTTGCCACCTCCTCACAGGGGGGAGCTGAACAGCTCATGAATCAGCTCTAAACCACGGCAGCTTACAGCTTGGCCTATTAAGGTAAACCAACATTGATTTTGGTTTATGCTAAACTGCAAGGTTCAGGAGCTGATTCACAAGCCGTTCAGCCACCCCTGCCACAGGGCAGATGTCTCTGGAAGGCTGCAGGGTTGGGGGCATTAATTGTTTCAACCGCTGAATATTCAACTGCCATTAGCTATGTGCCAACATGCTTATGGGGAGTTCCCTGGGGAGACCACAAAAAACCCCAAACAAACAGAAAGTTACAGCTTAGCCTGAAGCCGTAATAATCATCTGTAACTTACTTTGTATCCCTGTCTTCCCATATCATTTTTAAAACTGCACATTATTTTTGCTACCAAGAATCCAGCTGCAATCTGCAATCTCAGATGTATGTTTCCTTCTATTCCTGCAGTGAAAAATGGTGTCACAACTCACCTTTACAGCCACGTTATGGAAAATGAAAGCTCTTGTATTCATTGATGCTTTCAAGAATTATATTAATATTTTGCACCTCAGCCTGAAGGAATCAAAAATCTACACAACTGTCACGGGGGCTGAGCTTTCTGACATCCATGTGACTACTATGTATATTTTGTGAAAGCGAAACTGAGGAAAAGTGGCTCAGTTACACAAGTCGTCTTAGCTCTCCTCACTTTATATTCTAAGACATCTTCATCCAAGACACTCGTAACAAAATATGAAACCACATGAAACCAAGCTGGTTTAGAGTTACAGTGTATGTTTAAAACTTAGCCTAATTTTATAAAAAGCCTTACTATGACATTCATGAACTTTCAAATTAATCTAGATAGATACTGTTTTGAGCAAACTTGCTTCTAGATCTGGTTTGGTGATCAAACTATGTAAAGTACATGAAATCAGATCACCAAGCTTTGATGCTTCTTATTGAGTTTTGGTTTGCATTTTAAGCTTCAGACCAAAGCCATAGTTGAGGGAATGAACTGCTAAGAATCAGAATAAAGAAAATGCTTATGTGATGTTCTCCTTAAAGAAACCCATAGACTTTTGCAGAGTTCTCTATTTTCCCTATAAAATTTAACAGTGCTTTAAGTCTTCCTTCAAAAATAAAGAAAAACTAATTCTCCTGTCAGAGGGCTTACCCTTGTTAGAATTTCAAAAAACTGTATCTATTTTAAGAAGCACAGTCCCTATAGTACATTCAGGACCACTTTATTAAAATACATACATGGCAAGTAATGTATGGCATCAATAAAAAGGTTTTATAGTGGCAATTAGGACTTGATCCAAAGTCCATTAATGGCAGTGGGAATGTCTTCATTGATTTCAAAGGAGTTTGAAGAAGGTCCACATGAAAAAAGAGGTACACCCATTTCTAGGCCTATCCTAGTCCACCTAGGTGAGAGGAAACCTGTGTGTGTTTCACACGCCTTTCTACCTTCTGGGCTCCCAGCAATGGACTTTTAATTACCAGTAATGGTCAGACAATTATATTTAAATTGCCAGCCAATTTCTGGTCCATTGTTTCAGATATGTGGGCTCTGCGAGCAGATGCCGAGGCAGCTGTGCAACTCAGCTTCCGTGGCATTTCACCTCACGGGAGACGTAGCACAGCAAACCATTTAGCTGGCATCCCCTGCAACTGGGAACCCTGGTCCGGTAGCGCAGTGCAATCCAAGCTGCCAGCATGCAGGATTGAAAAGTGATCCTTGAAACTCTTCCAAAACCAAATTATATCTTCCATTGTCTCAAAGGAATAATAAACCCTAGCTGGCTGATTGTGGAATATAATAATCATCTAGCTGAATTAGTGAGCATTCCTGGGAGTGACTGCTTTCTGCTTTTCCCAAACAGCTTTTTTTTTTTCTCACGAGATACAGTTCTTCTTATCTCGCAACAGGATTGCTCTATATGTAACTACATGAAAACAAAGTGAAAAATTTTAGAAATGGTGATATTTAGAATTATGCTCCGTGTGTGTCCATAGTCAAAATAAAATGCTCTTTAGCAAAAATACACAGCTGTTGAAAGTGGTTTCCACCAACGTAGTGTCAGGGCCCTGAGGGTGCTCATCAGCCCAACTCTCCCTGCCTGGCCTTCCCCGGGGATTCCCTCACCCTGCCCAGGGTCCAGGGACCACGTCAACTGCCCAGGACTACCAGCCCCTGCCCCAGACGTGTCACAGCCAGGCTGGTCTCCAGGGAGGTGCTCAATGCCCTGGGTAGGGCTGTACACAGGACTGCAAGAATTTTCACACAAAGACGTCTTCACTGAGACTGACCATTTGCCTGTCATGTCGGGTCTGCTAGTCCAGCTCAGCCTGAACTGGATGCTGGACAATGTCACTGCTGTATCAGCACACAGTTGCACAGCATGTTTGTATAAGTAACATGCATTTTGTTACTTTAATGTGTGAAAACACCAGGTAATAGTGGACTGTGGTGTTTTCTACCTTTAAGCTGTGTCTTTAATCTCACAAGCAGAAACCCAAAGTCTTGATATCACTGAGAAATTTAACACCTATTTGTGATCCTGACAATGATGATTCAGCAGCTAAGGATCCTGCTACCTTGCCTGTGGATGCTGGCCTAGCAGTGCAAACACTCCTACCTTCTTCACTGAAGCACAGGCAGACACACTTCATCAAGAGCGAGGCTTTTCAGCAAGGATGTCCAAGACATGGGCACAAACTGCTTGTTTTCCTGAAGGGACATGTTATCTTGGGTTGCTGCCTTGCAAACAGGCAATGGCACAGGAAGGGGACAGGGGACTTCTTAATCTCTCTTGCTAATGCTGTTCCATTTTGAATGGGATCATTAAATATTAAAAGAGTGAAAGATCAAAAGACAGAGAATGACTTTTAGCCTGTTTGTTAGGCCTCTCACGTTTGCAGTTCCAATCCAGCGCAGACATAGGTCTTTTTCAGAGAGAAGAGATGCAATGGGGGAGCACAAATAAGGCAAGCACCAAAATACTTCAGTGGTTAGGACGCACTTCTGGGAGTTAGAAATTGTATGTTTTTCTCCTTTCAGCTAGCAGACAGAATTATATTTCAATTTCCCACACCGTCAGTGACGCCTCCATCACCAGAAGGCAAGGATCTTCTGCTAGATCCAGGAGACGGATCTAGGAATCCCGTAGTTAGAAGCTCCAACCAGAGAGAGGTATTTATATTTGTGGAAGACATTGCGCTGCTGTCATGTCTCTGTTTGCCATTTCCTAATCACTCGGTTAAATGTCTCACTACTCAAGCAAATGTCTGTGGACCTCCACTGTCTAAATAAATAGCTCTGCTAACCTATTTCACTTGAACTGTATAGCCTTTCCTGAGAATTGTGAGCTTCACTAGTTAACACAAGCATCGACAGTAAGAAATTGCAACTGAGATACCACATGACCTTTGTCGGCCTAGTTCTCCGCTATGCCATGGAGTCCAGTTGAAAGAACTCTGCCAAGCACAAGAAATTGAGAAAAGAAACATTTCAAAGAGAAACTGTGTGCTGGGTTCTCTAGTTACTTCCCACTCTTCCAAATTCACTATAAAATGCAAGAAGCATCCGCTTTGCAGAGGTAGAAATAGCTGTACAATATGCAAAGCTGGTCAAAATAAAGGTCTACTCGGATTACAACACAGTAATAAAAATAGCTAGGTAGGCACTGAAATTAGTCATAAAGTTAAGCAAAATTCCTTTAAACACTTACTATGATAAGATTAAGATGTTCAAGAGCCCACTTATGCTGCTCAGGGCTCTGAACTGCAGTAAGGACACTCAGGAAAAAAGTTTGCCTGCTTAGGAAGTAGACATGTGTTCCTAAGTAGTGCCTTGCAGCTTTTTTGAATTAAATGCATGCCTCACCTGTGTCCTCTCCATGACTTTGCAGCCTCAGGAACAGTTTCAGTATGATTAAGAAACCGTGTCCCTTCCCTGAAGTTTCTGGTTCTGCTGCTTGCTTGTTTGATCCAGGTAGGTGAGGAAGATGAGCACGAGCTGTTCTGTTTCTTGCTTCCTGAGGTTCGGCAGAATGAGCTTAGGGAAGAGCAGACAGAGGTTTGGTGTGGGCAAAAGATGTCATTTATTCCCTGCAACAGTTACCACCAAGTTTTTATTCTTCCTCTCTTTGTCCTTGGACTTAGCCACTGGCAGCTGCTGTATTTGCACTAGTTGGGTAAGGTCCCACAACTCAGGAGGGATAATTTAGGTATATGAAAATGCAGACGTTCCCCTTCATGCCTTCCAAGAACAGCCCAAATCAGCCTCTTTGGCCAGGATCTTCAGGAAAGAAGTGCAAAACACGACTAGTCTGACTTACTGTTGCAGGGGACTTCCATTTCACTGGGGGAATCCCCCGAAGAGAACATGCGGGTAATTTCCACTCTGTGTGAGGCAGACAGTCTGCTTCAGACTGATTGCGGTCCCTCAGCTTCCTGAAGTATATTTGGTCATTCATATTGAACAAGCCTGTTATATGGGGTTTGGTTTGCTGTGGTGGATGCGCTAGCCTGCTCCTTAAGCATGCATTAATCATGCATTAACCATAGAGGACATTAGCCCACATTCTTCTGGAACCTCAACTTTATTAAAAAGGAACACGAGTGCCCATGGCTTTTCTTTCTGTGTAAAGATGTAACTTCCTCTACAGAACCACAAGAGATCCCCAAAATTTTAACCACCTTTAATCAGAAAACCAGGCTCTGATCCTCTGAACTAAGATGTTATGAAACGAACAGAAAATAATAGGAATGTGGAGGTGTTTAAGAGCGTGTGGAAATAACACCTAAAAACCCACAATTTTCTTTTCTAACCCATCCTCACTTTCCAACATTTTCTCCTGAGTACGGTGATGAATTAAGACAGGCAATGTGGGGAATTTTTCCAGTTACAGGTCACTGCATTACAATAGCTTTGGAAATAAAGATTTTTCTCTTCAGTACATACAAGATTTTTAAAGCAGTGGCTTAGTCTAGGATTCAGTTGTCAATGATTTCTGTCCAGAAACTATCACAGAATTACCCTGTGCAATTATCTGAAGTTGGGCTATAAACCAGCACATAGAAACAAACCTCTATTACAGACACTAAGCACTGATTTATTCCCTGTCTTAAAGAAAAAGCCAGGCTTTCATTAAGGACACGGAAGCAAGTTATTACCTCTGTCCCACCCATCCCTAATATGTTTTATCTTTATTCTTTACAATCCTGGATAGCAAAGCGGCTGAGAGCCATCAGGATCTCTGATGCCACATGGTTATTGTCCCAGTTGTTTCTTTTGGTTACAACTGAGTGACAGTGGAAGCTGTTCTGCTTCTGAGCAAAGGGGAGGAGGAGGAGGAGCTGTAAAACCTTAGTTTTTTAGGTTCGAGTAAAAGGGATCTTAAAAGTTGTTTGCCTCACAACTTACAACCTTTTTCATATTTAATGGCTTGAAAAGATTAGGGTGAATAAATCCTAATGATTTGGGGGTTTACACTACTGTAAAGCAAATAAAGAAGTCAGGCTAATAATAACTTGTCTCTGTGCCCATGCAATCAATTTACTTTAGAATGCCAAGAAAATACCTTAAACAGATTTCTGTCAAGTCACTATTTGAATAATAGGCTTACCTGGTGTTCAGAATTCAATCATGTTTTCCTTGATATAGGATGTAATTTTCTAAGGGATGAGGATGCATGCAATTAGCTGAAAACTCTAATGACATTTCTGCTGCAGACACCTTCCTTGCTACTCCACTTCATTCTACATGCTGATAGCAGGAAAACAAAATGAAGAATCCTGATCTCTGAATCAGTCAAATGCTGTTTCTTCAGACACAGCTGGCGCTTCAGAGAGCAGGTACCTGTGAACTTCAGTTTACATTTGCCAACACATGGAGTGGGATTCAGCCAAGTGGCAACAAAAGCAAAGCAAGATTGTAGGAAAAAATAAATAAATTAGATGCAGTGCAAGAATAAGACATCTACAAATGGGAGAAAGAGAATTATCAGAGAGGGATAAAGAACAGAGAACCATCCAGATCCTCTGGACTGTCCTTATGGCTTTGTGCCATTGCGGTAGCGTAAGGAAAGCCAGCTTTGGGAAAAGAATCCTGCCACAGCATAAAGCTACTCCAGAGACTCATGTCCTTCTGTGTCCCCACCTCAGCTCAGTGTGGAGGATGAGATTAGGAAGGAGAGGGTCTGCTGCTCTGAGCTGCCTATCTGCTCTCCAGACAGCCCCGCAGGGCCCAGGACTGAGCAGGGATGAAATGTGGGGAATAACACAGGCTGGGACAGCTCCCACCGAGCTCAAACATGGAATCAGGTAAAGAATGAATAAAGGCACCTTTGTCCCCGTTCCTCCAGTCCTCTGCTTGTAATAGCTCAGATGGACACAATGATCTGGTTCACTTGATGATCTCAGAGGTCTTTTCCAGCCTCAATAATTCTGTGATTCTGTGATTAGGATTTGGTTCAATGAGATTGACAGAAAAAGCAAGATGTGCCATGGACAGCTGAATATTTCCGTCTTGCTTGCTGAGGTTATTCCCCATCTTTTCTCCACCTCAGAAAACCAATTCCTTTATAACTTGATGATAATGTTAATTTAACAACTTAAGGAGCAATGTTAAAATGACACAACCTTTTAAACGGGAATGAACGATAATTCATAAATAGAAATGCAGAAGAAACCTCTAAGTTGCATTTTCCTATTCCTTATTTTGACATGTAACAATAGCTTATAATTTCCTTGTTTTTTAAATTAAGGGAAATGGATATAACTCTCCATAGATGAGATCTCAGTACAGCCAAATAAGTCTAAAAATCTAAACTGATCCAATACTTCTTTAAATTAAATAGAAACTTGGCTCAGGTTTCAAGAACTTCATGGGTTTTGATTGACATATCTGTCCTGGTAACAGATACTCTATATCAAGCGGCCTTACCAGAACCATACTTAACAGTCTTAGAGTGTGACTGTCTGTGCCAGGCCAGTTGAATTCCAGCGTGTCTCTCTGAGGAAGCTGCAAGCCTCTGCGGGAGTGAAGAACTCTGGTTGTTTTGGACAGGTCCAGTATTGTAAACAGTGACAGGTTTTAGAAACTGTATGAAACTAATCAGGGTAAAAAAAAAAAATAAATGTAATGTGTGTCCCTTCCACTCCAGCATGAGTGAAATCTTAACATGGGAGTATTGCCACTCACTTCAAAACAGCCAGGATTTCACCCTACATGATCCAAACTTGCAAAAGTCTTCCAAAGGATTTTGAATAATACAGTATTATGCAACCTTTAATATCTGAGGGCCAAAGACATTCTTTTGAAAGGTCAAAAGGATAAAACCAGGACCAGTTGATTACCCTGCCCTACTCTCTTTACACTGCATAGGTAGGGCTCATTGGAAACCTCCACTTCTAAAACCAGAGGGCACACCTCAGTGTGCATGCTTTATTCATGAGGCAGTACAAACCTTCTCCCTAGTTTAGTTGTCCTTAATTTAAGCCCTACCATTTAGGGCTTTGGGCCAGAGGTTACACACCAAAAGAACAATCAGGGCCTGACTTTCGATGACTCAAACCTTCACTTGGTGCTGGAACACTTCAGCACTGCCTTGATTTTTCTTGGCACCAGGAATTTATGACCCAGATTCTGGGACACTGTATGGCCCCATCCTACCCCTGTCTGAATCAGGCTATTCACTGAGCTTCTCTCTCTGTGCTTCCTGCAGATTCTAGCAGAAGCAAAGAACTATAATGAAGCACACCAAGCTCTCACTGAAGTCCTGATGCGGGCCGAGGAGTTTCAACAGATGGGGTATTCAAACAGGAGAATTTATGCCTCCTTTAAGCAATCACAGCAACATGAAGGAAATAGGGTAGAAGACTCATTTAGAAGTGAATATCATTGCTACCCACATGGTTTTCAGGAGATCTGTTTTGGAATGACTGAAAGGAGAAGGTATGATTCAAGTGATTTTAGAAAAGGACGTACAATGCAGGCAAGCAGCCCTTCAATGCAACAAGAAGCATTACTTGCAGGGGGTTTGCATTCTTTAAAGGATTTTTATGCATCATCATATTCTGTTAATTACTTAGCCATTAGTCCTTGTGGGAAGTCAGTACATGCTAGGAGATAGAAACCCACCTAGGTGACACTAGGAGCTTTTTCATCAGAAGCAGGAAAATATCGTGTAAACGCACATGAAATAGGAAGAACTAGCTGACTGCAGTGTTTTTAAGATCAGGTCCAAATGTCACTGGGATCACTAACAAAGACATAAGAAGAGACAATAAACCAAGTTATTTCAAAACAATTACTCAACAAAGAAAAAGATAAATTTTATGTACAGAGGAACTGCAAAAATCACCCATGTCATCTGGATATAACAGGAGAGCAGGTGTCAGTAATGTTTACAATTCTTAAATATATCACCACTGCTTCAAGTTAATTTCTATATGTTTGGTAGCACAGACTCCATCTACACCGTAACCATGAGTCAGGAAAAAAAGTACAATACTTCACAGTTCAAGCAGGCAGAAACTTTTCCTTGTACATGTGGAATGGCGAGAATACGTTTTATTTTTTAATTCCCGTTACTTGTCAAAAGAGGGAAAACATTTTGACTTGCCGTTACCCCTTTACCCTTGGCTGGTATATTTCCCTGTTAGATGCAGAAAGGTTTGAGGTGATAAGATTATGTAATGTAGCTACGTGTAAATGGCACGTTATGTAAAGATTAAAGCATTAGGGTCAGCACAGGGACAGAAGCATCCCAGTTAGGCCAACACAGCTGGTTACTTGACAGCGAGTTCTGCTAGAGGTTTGCTTTGTTGCAGGTTAATATTATTCATGCTAAATATGTAGCACTGAAGCGTGGTTCTGTCTCGGCCTCTCCCATTCCTTCCTGCCATGCCTGCCGCGGCAGCAATGCCTCCTTGCGTGG
>NW_009730359.1:0-53780 GCF_000703405.1 Apaloderma vittatum
TTAAAAAAATATATATAAAAAAGTAAAAAAATAAATAAATCTGAGTTTTAAATCAGAATCTGGCATTTGCGTCGTCCCCAGTCGCAGCAGCGACTCCTGAATACTGATGTTAATTCTTATGCAAAGACAGGGCCAGAGGTCACTATCTGTTATTTGTTCAGGAAAAGCTTGTAGGATTTTCACTGAACTCTGTGACCCATTGGGGTATTATTTTTTTCCCCCCTCTTTGATCACAGAAAAAATAGGATACAAACACCAGAAGTGGTATTTTCTAACAGTTGAAGAGGAAATTGTCCCCTTGGAGCACGATGGAGCAAGAGGAATCCAGGAGCCAGGCCGGCCAGCATGTTGGCTTTTCTCGCCTTGCGGAAGACACCTTTGCCCAAATACCACCTAAGACCTTCTGTTAACGAAGTTTGTGAGGCTCAGACCTTCATTAATGGTTTCAGTAGCCTTTGGCTGAAGAGGTTCCCCATGAGTACCACAACTGTAACACGTCCGCTTTACACAAAACTGGGTGTCATTACCCACAGATAACTCCCCAGCTGGAACCCCCCACATAAACAAAGCCTCTGAGGCTTCATACCTGAATAAACAGATTGCTACAATTCATTTAACATCCCTCATCTTCATCTTTTAAGAAGTGGGATGGATGTCTTGAAGATCTCTTCCATATGAAACTGTTCTATGATTTTATATTATGCTACCAAAATTATAATATTTTTCTGTATCTAATGAATATTGATGTCAGAAGACACACTTCTCTTGCCCTCATGTAGAGTTTAGGTTTGGGTTTTTTTCATACTAGTGACAAATTATTTCAATCCTTTCTGTGGCAAAACTCTGTGGACAAATGTGAACTGAAAAAATATTAATTTTAGAGAAAATCATAGAATCATAGAATGGCCTAGGCTGGAAGGGACCTTAGAGATCATTTAATCCAGCCTCCCTGTCACCAGGGACGCCACCTCTCAGCTAGATCAGGCAACACGTAATGAGCTTGATCCGTACTTTGAGTCAGATTGTGCAATTTCGGCCAGACTCAGCTAAGTGTGGGCATCCTCAGCTGTCCAAATGTTGACCTCAGTGCAAGTCTTTTGGTACCTCAAAGGTTCATGACTGATGTGAAGGATGAAGCATCCCTGCTCTTCCTCTTTTAAGGCAACTGCACACTAAGAGATTCACTCAGCAAGGAAATGACTGAGAAATTAGATGAATTTCTACAGATTTTTGTATTGTGGAATTTATGCTTTTTACACCTCAAATCCTGACGGGTTCATAATTTTTCCTCAGGGAGAAGTAAATGACTTAAGCAAGAGCTCTGAGATGAAGATGAAATATATCCAACCCTCCTGTGATTCAGAGTAAAGTGATACCTTATTTCTAGGATTATTAAACAAAATGTTCTGTTGTGTAAAAACCAACGAGCACTGAAAAAAAAATTAAGAAAGACTGTGAATCACTGCATACAGCAGCAGAAAACACTTACCCTCAACTCAGGCGATCAGGCCGTACCTTAGAGCTTGAGCTGCAATGGGCCTTGTGTTTTATTATTTTCTATTATTAAAATGTTTTCTATTGAAGAAAATGGTTAAGGATAAACTGTATTGCCTATTCCACCCATTCCTGACATAACATTTATCAAATTCCATTAAAAAAAAAAAATCCAGGCTGTAGATGTGTCATTAGAGACCCAATGATGCTTAAAGCTCAGAAATGTCAGAGATGGAGTTTTCTGAAAACACAGTGTTAACATTTGTGTATATGTATGTGTTAAACTTGGTGTGTTGGTTTTTTTTTTGTGACAGTGGTTTTGTGCAATATACATTAAAATGAAAAATATGTTAATGGTTTGTACTTGCAGGAAATATAGGTCATGTTTTTGTGAACCAAATAATTCTGTTTTAAACTTTTCATGTAGTGATCTTTATTTTTGTATATAATACTCTATGCCTGACCCATTGGAGGATGATTATTCCTACACCTATATAATGACAGCATGCACTGTGCAATTTGGAATGGCTTAAATAGTCAGCAAAGAGGCAGCAAATGACTTCTTAAGCACATATACAATTTAAACAAATAAATATTTCCAGTGCTATAAATGCCTGTAGTATCTCTCCATGCTTTCCATTGAAGAGGCACAAGAAACTCAACCTGCAGCAGCCAAGCTCTTTCTGTAGCTAAGCTGTCAGGTTGTGAAAAAGTCGTAGCAGAGATGGGCATTGTAATGATGTCTGCAGCGTAGCTTTTGCCTTCATGTATTAGTCCTAGATTCACTAAAAGGGTCCTTGAACCTCCAAGGCAGAGAGACCTCAACCGCAGCAAGCCTCGTGTCCCCCCCCAGGACATTTTGCAGGCAGCTCCTCAGGAGAAACCCTACTGAGTTTTCCTGATTAAGATTTTATAGTTCCCTTTTCTGTGTTTCTGTGCTGAGAGGTGAAGGAGGGCCTGGAGGCCTTTATGATATGGACCTAACAGCCTGACTCAAATGGATGCAATACATACTGGACAATAGTTCAAATGCGAGAAGGTCCAGAGTCATCAATAGGGAGAAAAATGATGCAGGAAAATTTCACAAAAGCAGCAGCTCTTAAGGAAGGAGCTGAATGAGGAAAGGGAACTTTCTGGTATGTGATGACTGGGAGGTTGGTGTGTGGTCAGGATGGAGCGGGAGGTAATCTTCAGAAAGCAGGAGTGGTTATGAGAAAGGAACAGGAGGAAGTAAATTGTATTTTTTTTCCTTTATAACTGTATCATCAGATTGAAAAACAATCAAATCTATTTCTGCAGAAAATATTAAAAGTTTTTTTTTTCAAATTTTCAGTGTTACTGTTTCAGTGGAAGTTTCTTTTAGAGACAAAGGGTTTCTTTCAATTCACTTATAAAGAATAAAAAGTTTCTAAGGCTGCTTTTCTATTAAGGACTGTATAAACAAAAAAAGCTTTGCATTGTTATAATTGTTTTAAAGTAGTACTTTAGCACAAACATATTCTTCACAAAGGTCCTTCTGTAATTTAAAACATTTTCTGCTGAAGTAACGGGTTTATGCTATCACAAATCTTCATAGAGTTTACATTAATCCACAAACATTGTATAGTGTGATGAAGCTGATGAGAATCAACAAAGGATAAAGTAGAGTATCACAGCCCAGATAAAGAAACTCACTGTTTAATGCCAGCTGCTCAGGAAATGTCAAAAGTAAAGTGAGTTTCAGGTCAAGGGCACTGGGAACACTCTGTTAGCAAACCCTAAGACAGGCAGCTCTTGTTATTAGTGTGAACAAGGATATGGTGAGTCCTTTTTAATCTATCTCTGGGTCTCCTTCTAGCTTCCAAGACATGAATTCGTCCCACTTGGGTTTACCTCTGTGGGATTGCTGGGAGTTTTTCAAAACATACCCTCATTGGTCTTTCTAATGTTCTCTATCAAGTTTGCTAAAGGATGGGATTTCAGTGAAAATCCTGCTCCTAGGAGGTATGTGGGCTCAGTGCCTGGCCTTGAAAATGCAGAAAATAGCGGGCAACTGCTGTTTTTAACTTTCAATGACAGCAGTAATCTTTCTTCACCCCTTGTTTTTCTGCAACAGCATTTAATAGTACTTGTGTCAAGTCTATTTCAATCTTGCACACCTTTACCTTCAAGCACTTTCGTGTACTATTCTGGAGCGTTTAGATGGTGGGTGCTGAGTGTACATTGTTTATCACCAGCTGAAGGAGTTGTACCTCTTGTTGCAACACTATATTGGCAGGTGAAGCTTCTGAAGAAACTGGACCAGAGTGTGGGCAGATTAATGGTTTGATGAACCTTTCTATAGGCAACCCTTTCATGGAGGATGGAGCATTATTTCACGTGACTAGGAAGCAGAGAACTTGGTTTGGGAGAACTTAAGTGATATGTGTTGATACTACTTGATAAAATGCCCCCAGCAAGGTGCTGCAAAATTAGAAGTGTTGACACCCACTCTGGAATGAACAGCAAAGCAGTTTGGCCCTGTACCTTCAAAGTCACAATAGGAACTTTCTGTACCTGAATTTCCTGTAGATGTCCTGTAGATGTGCTCCAAGTCTATTGTGAAATACAAGGAATTTGCAAAGATTGATCAGAATTTTGCAGGAAAACACTATGATTGGACTCTTTCTTTTCTGATGGTTTTTACCATCTTTGAATTTTCAGGGATCACCTCACTGCACATTTAGTCCTTGGATGCTGTGTTTTATACCACAAGAAAAATCATAATAAAACACTGTGCAATGGACTTCCTAACATGCATGCTGTTAACACACTGTGCGATATGACTTATACATTTTTATGATACAACACTAAGAACCAAACTTCTTAAGTAGGAAGTCTGTAAGCTCAGCCAGGACATCAGTCAAACTAATTTAAGTTATCATAATATACAAGTATATTGTCACATTTGTATTGTTTGAATAGTGGATATTGGGAGACAAGAGATCAGGAAGAGGGAGCTGAGTTACTCAGACCCTGCTGGTGTCACAGAGCTCTTTGTTATTACAGCAAGGCAGGGTTTCGGATTTTGTCCTCTTTGCAGAGTAATTGTCCTGTGTGTTGGCAACAGAATGAAGAAAGAACATCCAGTATGATGGCATCTGCTATGTTCCAAACCTTCCTCTTGACGATGATGGGATTTCTCTCGTCATATGTAAAACATTTGCAGAAGAGATGTCTATAGCACATATAGTGAGATCAGACATTGGAGATAAACAGGTCCTTTTGCATATAATTCGATTATCTATTTAGTTCTATCTTCCTTACGTTAAGACAAACCCATATCATGGAAGTATGTGTGTTGGGATCACAAGGCCCAAACCAATATGCTGTTGTGATGGGTTGTGGTGACTCAAGCTCCTCAGGAAATGCAGTTTATGTCTGCTTCAGAAGACCTCTGTACAGGACAACCAGGCAATCAGGCCCAGTCAGAATACGTTTTTGAAAGGCAGTTCCTGCTTTACTACCCTGATCTCCCTCTGTGACAAGATGACCTTTGTGATGGATGAGGAAAAGGCTGTGGATGTTGTCAGCATAGACTGTAATAAAGCCTTTGAGACTGTTTACCACAGTATCCTTCTGAAGAAACTGTCTGCTCGTGGCTGGGGTGGGTATACACTTTACTGGGTAAAATCTGGTTGGATGGCCAAGCCCAAAGAGTGGTGGTGAATGGAGCTAAATCCATCTGGCAGCTGGTCACATGTGGTGCTCCCCAGAGCTCAGTTTTGGAGCCAGTTCTGTTATGAATATCAGCAATCTAGACAAGGGGATCAAGTGTACTCTCAGTAAGTTCACAGAAGTTCCAATACTGCATCAGGCAGGAGTGTTGATCTGCCAGAGGGTAGGAAAGCTCTACAGAGAGATCTGGACAGCCTGAGGTCAGCTGTATGAGGTTTAAAACGACCAAGCGCCGGGTCATGTACTTGGGTCACAACAGCCCCAGGGAGCACTACAAGCTTGGGGATGAATGGCTGGAAAGCTGCCAGAAAGGGACCTGGGAGTGTTGGTTGACAGCTGGCTGAGCATGAGCCAGCAGTGTGCCCAGGTGGCCAAGAAGGCCAACAGCATCCTGGCCTGTATTACAAATAGTGTGGCCAGCAGGAGCAGGGAGGTGATTGCCCCCCTGTACTTGGCACTGATGAGGCCACACCTTAAATCCTGTTTTCAGTTTTGGGCCCCTGACTACAAGAAAGACATTGAGTTGATGGAGCTTGTCAAAAGAAGGGCAATGAAGCTGGTGAAGGGTTTCAAGTACAAGTGTTATGAGGAGTAGCTGAGAGAACTGGAGTTGTTTACCCTGGAGAAAAGGAGTCTCAGAGGAGACCTTATCACTCCCTATGACGACCTGAAAGGAGATTGTAGAGTGGTGGGCATTGGTCTGTTCAACCAAGTTGGTCTGTTCAACAAGTGATAGGACAAGAGGAAGCGGCCTCAAGTTGCACCAGGGGAGGTTTAGATTGGACATTAGGAAAAATTTCTTCACTAAATGTTGTCAAGCATTGGAACAGGCTGCCCAGGGAAGTGGTTGAATCACCAACCCCAGAGATATTTAAAAGATGTGTAAATGTGGTTCTCAGGGACATGGTTTAGTGGTGGACTTGGTAGCTGTAAGTTAGCAGTTGGAGCTGATAATCTGAAAGGTCCTTTCCATCTTAAGTGATTCCATGATTCTATGAAATGTCTCAGCCACGCTGTTCTTTGCTCTCTTTCACACAGTCCTCTCCTGCACTTTTTTTTCCTGAGCCTAGAAAGCGTCTTTTTCTGAATAAGCCAAGAACAATTACTCCAAAGCAACTGGTTACTGGCCTTCCCACTCCTCATGCAGCAGCTGTTGGTAGGATCACTGCAAGTGTAGCCACAGAAATGGCTTGAAAAGCAGCTTGGTAACTGCTTCAGCTTTCCAAGTCACCTGGCAGCTAACTTGGGAGGCTGAAGTCAGTCGGCAGCGACATATCTAATACATCTCCAGAAATCATTGTTGTGTATTTGCAGCCATTACCATAGTGACACAGCACGCATGCTGTTTGGTCTGTATTCTGTGGTCAAACAGAATCAGTCAAAATGGTGACATTTATCCAAAACTGAGATAAAACAATGACATAAAAAGAGAGATAAGACTTTAGATGTGGATCCCACATGCCATAATTCTAATGGGTTGCAAATAACTTCTGTAATGTACAGCCTGGGAAGAAAAGGTACCATGATGGGTAGGATCTTTCTGGAGGAAGGACAATGATACACAATTACAGATGTTTCATAAGAAATAAGTGCCCATGCTGCAGAAATGTTGATATGGCTATATGAATAAAAGTAACATAGTGTGTAATAGTTAATGTTGCTCAGCATATTTGCAAGGAAAAACTCTGATTCCTCTTCAGCAAACTCTGCATAGTGCAGTAGGCTGCTGAACTATGTATTGTTTGAGCTTTTGAGGAAGATCTTGAACCTGTAGCTATGAACAAAGTTCGAATCTGCTTATGATAGCTGTGAATTTATAGGATTTTTTTGGCCTTGGTATGAAAACTCATATCGTAGTCAATGGAAACAATATTGAACATTTCTTATGAGTAATTTCCTCTAAGGTAAGAAAGCACCATAAGATCATCTAGTTTTATCCTGTGTATAACATTGTCTATTCCGTTTCACACAATTCACATATATTTTCAGCATGATTATTTTAGTTAAATTAATGTCTTCAGGGGTAAGAGTTGCATGCCACAGGCACAGAACAGAAAAGAGCAAGCTTTAGTGCTAAGAGTGTGTGAGGCCCCAGTGGTGATGGAGAGTTTATTAAATGGGACACATCTAATTGATTGCAATTAGTGAAAGTAATATCTTCTCCTGTCTTTTAACTAATTTCTTTCCAATTCAACCTGAGTAATTCTTTCCAATCTTAAATCTGCCAATCAATATGATTCTGTACATGTAAGCCAGAAATACAAACATATTATCTAGGAACATTTGTCTCTGTCTGTTCAGAAAACATATCTAGTTTGTTTGGTGCCTTCTTGTCAGTTATGGCAAGTCTGTAATTTTGAAAAAAAAAAATCCTCAAACAGGCCAACAAACAAAAAATCTGAATATCCAAAACTTCAGTCATTTCCTTCTGGCCAGTTGTGCATGGGAGGGAGAGGGAATCTTTCCTACCTTGCGGTGCTCTGAGATTTTATTAAACCACATCTCTAACAAAGATATGTGGTGTAACATTGAAACTTCCAGTCAACAGTGAGACCCTCACCTTCACTGATAATGTTTTAGTGTTTAATTACCCTGTCTGCAAGAAAATTACATCTTGTTTCAAGGTTGAATTTGTCTAACTTCAACTTTCAGCCATTCAATCTTGTTCAAGCTTTTGTCAACAAGATTGAAAGCCCTTTATTAGGTATCTTTTCCACCAGGGAATACCTATATAAACTGATAGAGTTACTCTACAACTTAATGAAGTTCTGCCTCTAAAAAGCACTGCCCTACTCTTGCTTTCCTCACATCTCCCTGACAGACCTTCCTTTCTGCAGAAACCAACACTGTCTTCTAGCAAGTGATGAGGAAGGAGGAAGAAATTATCTAAGAAAGAAAGAGAAGAGGTTCAAAAGGAATTGCTTGAGGAGTGGTCACTGTTTCTGTGTTTGGAAGAGACATTTTCTCTTGAAAAGCAAATCTCCGCAAAAGCAAATATTCCCACCCTACCCCCAAGCAGGTGGTCAGCTCATTTCTACAATACGGATACAAAATGTTTGCAGAGCAATACCCCATCCTGGACCACAACTGACATAAATCAGCTAACCTCCAGTGAGGACAGTTCCTGCCAGTGGAGCTGTTGCTCTTTATATCGTTTGAAGATGTAGAGAGTGCTTTACAAAGAGGCTTACGGATGTTAAGGAGCCCTGGCAAAAGCAGCATCCCGTATGGTGCTCTGTGTCCTTATTTTTCCTACCTCAAAGAAAAACATAGGGCCCTCCAAACCTTGGGTGGGAAGTGGAGTCACACTGATAGAAAACTCCAACCACATAACTTAGCAAATCCATATTAAACATAAAGCACCAGTGAAAATTGCACTACCAATTTTCTGTTGAGAAGTCTCGTTTCTCACCCTACCCATCCAATTACTCATATATTTAATTAGAACTTCACATTTACATTATGAAAACCTCAAGGGAGATCTACCAGTCTAGAACACTGCTAGATAAGGACAAAAATGTAATGCAGTCCCTATCCCAGCAAGCTTGTGGGACTGTAACATAAGCTGTTTATAAATGACCAGATCCAAGGATTTGGTGTAGAAAGATTCAAGGTTCCAAAATAAGAAGTTGAATACAACTCTTCCGCAAGGAGGAACCATGATCAGAATCCAACATTTGTAGTTTCTGTGTGTACCCTGCCAGGGGTAAGTTTTGCAGCAGTGATTTATTTCAAGCATTTTCATTTTTTTTTTCTCTCAGGATAAAGCAAATATTTTAAATTGCAGCTATAGCGTGGAAGAGAGAATTTAACTAAATCACAAGTATGAGTCATGAAAATGTTCGTGCCTTATTTTCAGGATAATAACTAAACACCTGCTAAATTACATTTGAAAAAAATTACACAGTATTTCACAGTGGGTTTTATCTTTTTGTTTGTTATTTTCTCTCTTAAGCCTCACTCTCGATGCTTGATCTGTGTGGGAAGATTGTCTTATCCACACAGAGCTCCCAAAACTCAGCAGAGCTCTGCATGTACTGATGCTCTGCCTGTGTGGGGTTGATTGCAGGACAAGGGCTGAGGTTTGTGAGACAGGGACGGCACTTCATGGGGTGTTTAGGTGGAGCCCTGGCATAACACTGGCTGCACCAACACAAGACAAGAGATCATTACCCAGAGAAAAAAAAAAGAGATCGTTACCCATAGACCTTTTTTGAAAGCTTGTGTCACAGAAATAAGAAATTCAAAGTGACTCATCCCTGTTGATTCTGTCAAACCTTTACTTTCTCACATGTTACTGCTTTCTTCTGCAACTTCAGAGTAGTAAAAGTGTCTCAGTGAGGAGGAGAATGCTGTAGATGGGCATTTTGTCCCCTGAGATGTGGAGTCTATACTCGGTTACCGAGCCTTTGGGGAACACGGTGGAGGGCTCGTGCTCAGTTGTCTGTTTTGCTTTTTATGTTTTCTTTAGTTGTTTTTCATTCTGGCACTGAGTGGGCAGACAAGACTCTTGAACAATCTGTAATTACATAGTGTCACAGTTGATGAGGTTACAAAGGAGTAAATATGTAGGTGGTATTAGAGAGGATATTTTTAACAATACTCACTCTACATCTAATGGAGTGCATCTGTGTCCTCTGTGGGCACTTTGCCTTGGATAATATCAAAGGAGAGCAATGGGGAAGAGAGCAGAATAATTATATCTGCATAGTCTTTGGTGGAATCAGTATCTGCAAATACACACTTGACATTTGAACTCTTTCATACCCGTGCTGCTCCTATTGATGCCACTGGCATCTTTGCCCTTGAATAGGAATGGGATTGAATTCTGACTGTCGAATCTCTTATGACAAGAGAGGTGGAAGTTTCCCAGCATGATCTGATTGCCATAGTCAAAGAGAGGAGTTTTATTAGACCATCGTGTCAGTAATTCTTGACCTGAGGTCATGACTGTGTCTCAGGGAGGCACGACAGCTCTCCCTTCCTTTTGGCTTACAAGGAGAGAGCAACAATCTGCTATGGTTTTCTGTTGTAACGTGGGTCACAGCACAGAACAGAATAAATAGTTTCATCAGCCTGCCTCTGCTGGGTTGTTACCTGCTGTGTTTCCACTCCTGCTAGCTGAATTTTGGCATCTCGGTGATACAGAGCAGCCTGCTCTGGACAGTACCACATGTCTAAAGTCATGAAATCATATTGTATTTTTACCACTGAGAGCTGAGGGAAGCAATCTTTTAAAGAGTGAAGGGCAAATTCTATTTTATGATTACAATATGGAAAGATTCGTTTAAACAGCTATTACATATGGATACTTGATGTTCCTTGGCTGAAGCAGTTGCTAAATACACTCTTGGTCATCTTATTATTTGTACTCCAACAGCATCTATGAATCATGTATCTTGTCCAAACATATAAAGTGACATTACCTGAAAGTCCATCATTTCCAGCGTTCAGGGCAGATGTGAGGACAGCAAGGCTGCCTTCCATGAAACAGTGTCAGTTCACCTCAGCCGTCGCTCTACTTGTACAATCTAAGGATGTGACTCGGGCTGTTGGGAACATCCACCCATGTCTCAGCTTTAATATTCAAGGTATTGCAAGCATACTGATCCTCAGCAACAACATACCTCCCCCTGCACATTATAGTGAAATGACAGAACTCCCCTGTGTGGGGGGAATTATTCACTGGCTTACAGTGCAGCAGTAAAGGGAAGAACACTTTTAAAAATACCTTTAGGAAAATAAGACAAAATTGAAAAATGCAATAGTTTCCCAAAACTTGGACAGAAGCAGATGCCTGCTCTCTTTTCTGAAGTCACTTGCTGAATTCCTGAACGAGTTACTAAAAATTTTTTTCATTTTTCTTTGCCTTGCTCTGTCTCTTTCTTCCTCAAATCCTGATGTCTTTCAGCATCTGACAATAGCACCACCTACACAATATAGCAGAAATGATGAAGAAATAATGGGAGTGGTTAGATGATCTGCTTCCTGAGCAGCCTGCTAAGACCTGTCTTCTGAATGAGAGAAGTCAGATGCAGCGTAGAAGAAATCCAACAGGTTTTCCCTCTCTCATTTAAACAGTGCTGCTCTGGTTCTGGCAGCAAGGTGTGTAGGACACAGAGAGCCAGGCCTGCTTTCGTCTGAGAGGCAGAAAGAAACCAGTCATTTTCCATTTGGCTTTAGCATATTTTGTGGGATCCCTGCCTGAGCCACACCATTCCCTTTCTCTGACTCTGCTCCTCCTTTGTTCTGCCCACTCAAATGTCCCTTTTGCTACTCTTTTCCCCCCTTGTCATGTCAAACCTCAGCATTCAGGTAATGGATGCCATCTCATCTCATTCTCTTAACTCGTATTTCTGCAAAGTGAATGAACCTGCTGACAATGGAAGGAGGAGATAAGAATTCCCTCCCTGAAATATCACAGATACTTGAGATAATTTGTAGCAGGTTTATTGAAAACACCCCCTCCCCTCAATGCACACAGATTTATTTATCTGCTTTACTACATTTTGCTTACGTCAAGAGCTGGATTGCTCCTGTACAGCCCCCTCGCCAGGCAGATAATTGCTACATATTCTTTTGTATTGCTGCCACCACCTCCACCATCGGGCGCTTTCTCAAACAATCGCCTGCGCAGCCTCGGAGCCATCCATCTCTCTGCAGACAGTAGGATAACAGTGCTTTGATATTAGGGGTCTCCCAGGAGCAGGTGAGAGCCTTGCCTCTTTTCTTGAAAATCAAATGAAGTAAATACTGCGCATTTCTCCTTCCTTTTCCAGATCATTAGCAAAGATGTTAAATAAAACCGGGAGAGCTCTCTGACAGCTCCAGCCACTTCTCGATGGTATCTCGTTGGCCGTCACTCCCATGCAGACACACCGACCTGATGCAGTGTCATTTATCTTTACCTTTTGTTTACAGCCACTCAGCCAGTTGTCATTCTGTGTGACAATGCCCGTGTTCAAGCCAATATGAATTCCTTTTTCAAGAAAGACTTTCTGAGAATAAAGCTTATGCCTCACTAAGGATCCAGCTATACTGCTTTACTGGCAAGACCTTCTCCTTCACCGTCATGCGTTATATTTCTGATTAAGCAAATCATAGCACAGCCTGGCCTTTCTCTTCTTGTTATTTACTGCTCAAGGATGCTTCCACATGCTCATGCTTAACTTTTCAGCTGGATATTCCTTAAATTCTATTGCTATGTGTTTAGGCAGTAATAATTTTTAGGCTGTCTTCGATTTCCTCCACCTGTCTCCAGCTCCTGAACACCTCTTTCTTTCTCAGTCCCCTGGACATGGGACTGTCAGACTCCACTGGCTGCAGGCATCTGGAGACTCCAGCAGTGCCAGGACTAACTGTGGATCCCAATTTTAGTCCTAGGAGAAAGATGCCGTTGATGAACATGACATCAGTGTGTGTGAGGAAGGAGATGAACAGGTTTTTGTAGGCCATGGTAGCTACAGCAGTGGATCTTGGTTTTGAGCTTCTTTTCTACCCTTTCCTTTTCCCTTGCTGCTTGGTGAAAGTGAGAGGAGAAACGCCAGATGCAGGGGCAGCATCCCAGGGAGAGCTGGACCACATCTGGTTATCCCTCTCCTCCGTCCAACCGTGACCAGAGGCAGGAGGACGTGCTCCCCAGCTGCGTTTGCTGAGTTGTCTGCTGGACTAACGCAAAGCTGGATGGAGAAAACCTGCAGGGACTTCTTGGCTGTGATGCATGGCAGAAGCACATTCAGCAAACCAGTTTGCTATGCTGTGGCCAAATAATGACTCTCACGTTTTTCCTATCGTTGATACATTCATTGCCAAAATAAGCACTTCATTTCACAGCCCCAAGTACTATTTATTGCATATATATTCCCTCCTCTATCGTCTCCTATCCCAACAGCACGAAATATATAATTGCACAAAAAAGATTGAGGGACCAGGGACATGTCTTAAACTTCCTCCAATCTGTCTACAACTTCAGAATTATGACAGGAGCCAGATGCTGGGCCCAAAAGACAGAATTAGATTAACTGTTTTATATAAGATATCTGGTGAACCAAGACGATTCCGTGAGAATAAATATTCACTTCAAACCAAATTTTATCTCACTGAGGGAGTTTTTTTTCATAATTTCATAGAAAGTATGCTTACTTTTTTAATGCAATCAGAATGGTATATTCTATTTTTTTTAAAATTGAAAAACATATTTCTGCTGTAAGTGGCATGAAACTGTTTAAGAAATGTTTTAAATTCTTAACATCAAAAGGAAAATAGATTATTTTTGTACATGAAGCATATTGTTTTACCTGACACAATGTTTTGAAAAAAATATTTCTCTGTTTGCTGATAACTAACAAACCAGTCTGGCATGAGACACAGTTATTTCAATTACATTTTTCCAGAGCTACTAGTGAGATAAAAATCCATTTTCTGTAAAGCTCAGAGTAGAGAGTCTAAGACATGAATGTTATGTTGAAAGCATCTTATGAGCTTTAGATGGTGGATGCATTTTTATATATATAAATATATAGCATATATATGTACATGTGCATGTTTGTATATATACATATATGAATGTGTGAGTGTATATCTACAAACAACAAGAAAATTGTGCCATAGCAGTTTCACCCTCAAACACAGTAGCTCAGTATACCTTATGCAGAGGCATGCAGTCTGCATTACAAGAGATATTATTTCCTTACAGCTTTGGACTCAGTCCAAGATTTAAGCACATACTTATGTTTGAGTATGTCAGTAATTACACTGACCTTTGCTTGAAAGTTTTCTTTACGTCTTTCCTAAAAGTCTTCCATGAATATATGTGTGTGTGTGATTTTGTTACTAATCCTTTTAATATTCTCCAACATCCCTCATTTTCTTCTGTTTTGGAAGCCATCACCATGTGACGTGTGTGCATGCAGCTTAGGGTTGTGTGCTGTATGTGCTCAGTATTTGGATCCCAGCTTTGCTTTGCTTCCCTCAAACAGGACCACCTCGAGGTGCAGACATCATAAGCAGGGCTTATTATCGTCCAGATGCCTTGGAGAGCAGATCTGCTGCTGCTGTATGAGGTGTCAAGGGCAGTAGCTAATACTTGAGGTGAAAAAGACACAACTGTTGGAGAAGGTGTGCTTGCTGCCATCCCTGGAAATACCAGGGTGAGTAAATTCAACTCCGAGCTCCAACAGCGGGCATGGATCGAGCAACTTGGCCCCAATCCTTCATCCTCAAGGCCTGCCCCCTGAGTCAGACTGCCTTTGCCTTTATGTATGGATAGTGTGTGTTGAGACAGAGGCGTAGCAAGACCAGCACAACCTGCTCAGTGGTGCTTAACGTGAGCGCTCGTCGGGGCGCAGGTGCCACCTCGTTCTGTAGGTGACTGGAAAGCAAGTGAAAACAAGCCCATCAGCCTTTGGCTGCACAGAGCTGCAGATCAGGTCCCCAGTGCCCCGCTCCCCACTGATGGACAGAAGCGCGTTGTGGAGGCAGTGTAGCATAGCTTGCTTAATGCTGCATTATGTTAATGCGTACCGGAGAGCCATTAACATGGGAATCTTAGATTTAAAATATAACAAACCACACAATTCAATGTTTTGTAGCCGTGTGTACTCTGGAGTCATAAGCACATAATTTTTTTTATCAATTTTCAGCCCAAAGCAAATTTTCCCAGCTAAGTAGCTCTCTAATGTATCTATCCACAAATATATATATTTGGTTTTAATAAAATTTGTTAATATTTACCAGACACATAATGGCACTGTTATTTTTACCCAGGGTGCATGCTTTACCTATTAAACGTTATACAACCTTTCTAAAACCAAATTAAGCAAAAACATTAGCATCAATCCATTGAATGCAGGCGCTATTTAAAAAATGTAGATGTGTTCAAACAGTAGAGCGAATGGAAAAATATTGCTGCCTTGACTGTCAGATTACATTTCTTTCCTATTGAAGCTAAGTGGATTAAGTGATTAATTAACTATGCATCTGGACAATTAGGTGGGCATTTTTATTCCGTTTAACTTATATATTTATTTCTACCTTGGGAAGAAAGGAACTGTAACAAGACAAAGGGAAGAACATCTACCAGAACGAGACATTTCCAATAGCACTGTTGTATGGATTTTACTGTCATTTCCATTGTAGCATTGTTAATTCATTGGGATTATACCTCAGGCATGAAAATTTGCTCCATGGTAAAATTTTTCAGTTTGGGGAAATTTTGCTGGATTTTATTTACTGTTGTTTTTAGACTAGAAAAGCTGTAACAGCGTCTGACAAAAATGACCACCTTTGTTGCAGGTTTTCTGAGTTTCTTTTTGTTGTGAGCTGACCTGGCCCAGTCTGTCATTGAGGTGCCATTTCCAAAACCAGCCCCTGAGCTGCTGCCTGGATTGATGTCTGAGGTGTGCACGAGGGCCAGTAAAGACTCTGCAGCGAAGGAACTGCTCAGACGCAATCACAAGTTCAGTTTCCTCAATCCCCCTTCCAAAGTGTATGCGGATATCCGTAAACCCGCTGCTAACGTTCAGGAAAACTGTGGCTTCTCCTCTTGGGGTAATGCTCTCTCCTTCCACCTCCATAACTGCAACTGGGTGCAGCCTCGTGCTGCATTTCTTATCACATTCCCCCTGCATGGCGAAAACAGAAGTGCTTTTCAGCGCCGCTGTTCACCAAACCTCCTTTCTGAGGTGGTTTTTATCTCGGTCCCTGCCAGAATCCTGGTCGCTGGCTGGTGCAAATGTTGTAAATGCACTAACATGGGCCCAGCAAGCGCTGAGCCTACTGCTTTGAGCTGTGCCTTTGAAAATAATGAGCTGGATTGTCAGAGTGCCCCGTCAGCAAGGCGAGAGAATGAGAACCCTTCAGCTCCTCTGCTCAGTTTGCACCTCCAGCTCCCGGCAGTGGCAACTATTCAACCCAAATTCCCTCTAGTGAGAAAGGTCTTTGGCAACATAGAAATGTTGGGATTTATTTTTCCCTCCCCTGTAACTTTTGTTTTTCTGCCATCAGCTGCCTTGTGTCCTCATACAAAAGTTCTTTTTCCTTTTTAAGCTGACATTTTGATTCTGCTTTAATTAAACCACTTTGGAAGCAGCATGACTCTGTTTTGGAATGAGTTGCACTAGTACAAGTTTTGTGCGGAGGCATCTCAGTTTCAGAGTGACTACATCCCTTCTGACAGTCCTCCCACAGCTAACCCACCTTGCCTTGCTTCAGGCCTCCATCAGTCGGTTTTGTTTTTTTTACCTGCATGAACCCTACTGCTCTTACAAGGATCCAGACCAGATATCACAGCACAGTTTTCATGCTGAGAGGCAATCGCCTTCACTCCTTTGCTTTTCTGCTTGCCTGACATCCCTCTTGCTCCCTTCCCCCTCCTCCCGTCTTCCACTCAATTACTGACCCAATGGGGACAAGGGCCAGCACCCCACTACATGCAAGGCCCCCAGGAGCGTTACTGCAATACAAAGGTGCTCTCTTACTGCTCCCTCTACCTAAGGTTCTGCACCAGATTTTACAATTTTGAAGTTTTAGGTAGGTATAAATAACGGTCCTTATAAGACCAGTGGTTTTTTTTTTATTCTTTCCCTTCAAACGTACTCCTGTCCTGCCCTGCTCGTATGGCATTCCTACAGCTTTATGCTTTTAACAGCTTTGCTCTGCTCAAAGGGTCTAAATTTGCTGTAATTTGCCAAATGTCCTACCTTTTCTGCATGTCCATGTGCTTTAACTTTCTTTGTCTTGCCTGTTTAACCACTCTTTTCTTTTTACCCTCTGTTCCCTTTCCAGAGAACACAGTAGACGTTAAAGCATCAGCATTTTTCATGGCATGTTTACCAGGGTAGAAAAACCCTGTTTCAGATAAAAAACCACATGAGTGAACGCTGTTTTTTAACTACATGTATAGTAGAGGAGGTAAACCACCAAAATTAAACCATGACTAAAGAAATCTGTGGAGACAATAAGGCAGAAATTCTCAGACGTTCTCTCTTGCAACTCCACTTCCAAGCCCATGAGCTCATCCCCACCAGCATTTCCTGCTTGGGGTGCATGCCTCAGTCTGGAAAGCACCATTATAAGGAATTCTTGGCTATTTTTAGTCACATCCTTGGAATTTTTAACAATTTAGACTCAAATCTATTAATATAAGGTCTAGTTATTTGGAAGTGCACGTTTATGATTGAAAAGCATATAGGAGAGGATTTAAACAAAGAGAATTAGTGTTCAGTTTCAGTGCTTGGATTATAGGATAATATGCAACCTCCTCATGGGGCTGTGTTCATTTAGTGTTTCCTTCTTACCCCAGCAAGGCCCTTCTGAGTACTAGTCTGATACATGAGCATTCCTTTGTTTTGTAGGTCTTACAGAGCCTTTTAAAGCAACATTCATTTTGTGGCTGTTTTGCAGCCCAGCAGTCCAAGAAAGCATCTGCTTACAGAAAAGAAATCCATGGAGATTAAGAAATAATTACAAATTAACTATTATAATTACGAATATTTTTACCCTGTGCTGTTGATTAGTGGATTGAAAATTGAGCCCGCTTGGACAAATCAAGTTAAATGCAGGAGGAAGGCTATTGGGAAGAGATTAGCCGGTCCCTGTGTCCTGGAAGTCCTGTAGTGCATTACTGGGAAGTTCATAGCATCTCCAAAGCCAAATGCCTGAATGCTGCATCACAGCTCCAACACTACAATAAACATGAAAATGCATTTAAACTGACATTTAAAATCTCACTGAATATGTTCTGTAAAAAACTTAGATGAAACACATTTTTGTAGGGATGGGACCAAACTGGCTAAGAAGATGGCAGACAGAGAGAGGTAATTTGTGGAGTTCTGATTCTGTTATTCCTTTCTTATAAGATAGAGAGAAAAGCAGTTTAATTCCAGGAAAAGCAGCACAGCAAATGTTTCTCCTTTGAGCAAGCAAAGAGAAGAGGGAAACTGTGATCAATCCCCATTCTGCCCCTCCTGCAGGGCAGCTACAGGCCATCACGTGTTCCGGGCAGACAGTGAAATTACAACCTACCATAGCTTAGTGGGCTTGCTCCCTGCCATAACAGCTATGTTTAGTGGCGGGTATTTTCAGAATCTGGATTTTGTGTTGTAACCCACGTCACACAGCACCTGACTGGCAGATGTCTGGGTACACAGAGAGGCTTGGAGGACTCAGTAGCTTGGAAGCACTGGAGAATTTTTGGACGTGACTATTTTAATCATATTGCTTTTATTCCAAAAGTGAATTTCTAACTACACCCACAGTTCTGGGTCAGCAAAAAGCCAGAACTCACATAAAAACAATCTAGTTTTTGAAGTTATCAAAATGGCAAGGTCTTTTAAAAGCTGTCAGGTCATTAATATATAATAATGCCATGCCAACTTGCCTTGAAATCATTTAGTAGATAAGATATCATTTTGCTGATAACTGAATGAATTTTAGAACCCTCAATGTGTTTTTTTTTAAAAAACCCAAACCTTTGTTTTCATTCATAATTTCTTGTAACTCTTTATATCCATTTAATAGCTAAAAAAATCATGTCTACAATCTGTCCCTGGCTGAATTCCTCTGAACAGTTCACTCATTCAGAGCTGTATGGGCTTAGCTTGTTGGTTCAGTGATCAGCGTGATTTCTGAATCACACAGGAGAGGGTTTACATTACTGCTGCCACAAAATGTAATCAACTGCCTAGCATATTTGTCTGAAGAATTATTAAAGCATAGAATGCAAAGTGGCAGAAATAGAAGTATAATTCTGGTAAAATCATCAAAGGATGCAATAACTGAGTTAGAAAATGCAGTGACAGATCTAATTAACGAACTAAATTACAATTGGGTCCAAAAATAATTGTCATTAGAAGTAAAATCACATTTCTGTCTGAAGTGTCGCAGCATGTTTGCCATAGTGATTGGTAAAACTAGAAAGAACCCCACTCATTATTTTTTTAATGCAATTATTACACACAAAAATCAGTCATGAAATCGAATATGCCAGTTTAACAAACCATTCTCAGCTGAGAGCTTTCCCTCTCACACCACAATGTGAAGGTTTAGGTGAGGGCTGCTGGCTTACAAAACTCTCCTTTTGTGCTTGCATTGGAGTCAACATTATTTCTGGACTGACTCCTTCCTCCCAAAGGCCTCTTCATTTTTTGAATTAAAACAACAGACCATTTAATTTTAATATTAACCTAATTGCACACTGAATCAGTTGGAAGCTGTGTAACAAAAGGACAATAGTAATAGGACATGTGCTAATTCCAGTTGAAGTTGGGCTGCTTTTAATATAAGCTGAAGAGCTTTTGTATTAAGCTCTAACAGTGGTAATACAGCCACTGAGCTGATTACTTAAGCAACTTCTGGATATATTCACACAATAAATTTTAATTCTAAGTATTTTGCATAGTGTTTCCGCTTATATAATTGTCTACTGGCCCTTATCATTATTTATTATGCAAAAATGATTTTTTTTTTTAAGCACAAAGAATGAAGTAATTTAGTATGCAAACAGTTAAAACTCTCCTGTGGATTCCGATTTCGTATGTGTTGATAAATTCACTTAGGATGACTGACAGTGTGAGATTTTTTGGGGTCATATCGGTCACTCTTTCCATGACACTGATGAAAATGATAAACTAAATGCCAGAAGTGTCCCTGGCGCATCATAGGATGAAATGTGTAAAATGTCAGTGTCTAGCCGGTGTCTATTAATAACTAAATATGATTGCGTGTAATGAGCAGAGATTTTCATGTTGATTGAAGTATGATTTCTTTTGATCTTCCAGATGTTGCTGCTTAGAAATTCATATTGCTCTTTTGCTGCTAAATGCATAATGACCTTTTAAAACCTTTTAACTGTTAAAAACCCTATTATTTTCAACAACGAAGTTAAGCTTCCAGCTTTTTTTATGTTGACTGGAAGTTCCTCACACTTACCATCCTCACCTTCCCTTTTTGCTTTCTCCGTTCTCCTCTTGCTTTCTCATATTTCTATCCTTCTTTCCCTCTAATATGTTTCTCTAGCAAAGTTTCTGACAAGGCACTGGCCGCTGTGCTCAGAGGATCAGATGGCAGAAGACAGCTGGGCCCCATTGCTGCTTGTGTCACTGCTACTCCCTTAAAGTCCCAGGGACTTACCCAGCATTACTGGGAAATTTGGCCCCAACAAACATTCCGTGCGAATACCCAGGTTACCTCTCTTCCGAGGTAGAAAAGAAACAAAGGCAGGTGTCAGAAATAAAGAATCGTGTAGCCAAGGCTGATAGCAGACCGATCTGCTCTGAAGCAAGGAATCGCGGAGCATTGTGAGCTTTCTGCATGAATAATGCATTCGTGTCGCTCATTTTTGGGCTTAGTCACACCCTGCCTTCCACATTTGGCCCCTTTATGGTTGCACCTGTGCATGAATGGTGACTGCCTGAGAGCCTGCGAGAATGAAACGAATCCTGGAGCAAAGGCAGCGGCAGCAGCAGCGTAAGCTCCTCTTCATTGTTCAGCTTTTGTGCCTGTCCTGCGTTAGCGGAAGGCTGACTCTGGCCTGTGTGACTCAGCCACGTTAATACAGGGAGCTGCTTCTGCACCGTGAAGCTGTTTCAAGCTCTTAACCGATTCGGTTAGTGGCCATTGTACGAAGACGGTGAAGAAGCATGTCTCTGCTCCTGGCACTTTTGGCAATATGAGGTCCAAACCCCCGCTCCAAGCAGGGCCAGCATTGGCTGAGATCCATTTGCCCAACCCATCTAGTCGAGAGCTGGCGTCTCTGGCAGCAGGCAGGCTGGATTAAAATGATCTCTAAGGTCCCTTCCAGCTTATGCTATTCTATGATTCTATGATTTAAAAGTATTTTTGATGAGTCTGGAAGGTATGTTACATTTGCTACAGTATATACTCACAGGTTAAAGGCCAAATCCTCTTCATAGACTCATTTCAAGCAAATGCAATGTCTTCAAGAGGTATTTACTCCTGTAAATTAGCATGAGGGCAAATCTGTTTGGAACACTTCAACCAATTCGCTGTAAAAGGCTTGTCCTATCTAGTTACTTCCCAACCACCCTTTGGGCTCTCTGCCAGCCAGCCTAGGAATCAGCTCTGTTTCCTATTGCCTGGATGCTGGTAAACAATGGGAGGTTGCCACGGGAAAGGCTGAAGCACAGGGCCATCCTGAGGTGTTTTGTGGATTCTGAAATGGGAACACAGCTCATGGATTTGGTTTAGCTGTTTGTCATGTCAGCAACATGTACCATTTCTGCACAGGCAGCGTGTAGATGGAAAAGAATAAAGACAATGAAGCAAAGTAAAGCATCTAGCGAAACAAATCCCATTTCACAGAGATTTTTATACCTAGATCTGTTCCTGGAAATGTTGAACATAAATCAAATTATTCTGATTTTAATTGCGGATTCTGTGGGAAATGCACCACACAACTCAAGATGATCCTAGACTCATGGAGGACCAGACCAAGTCTGCTGTGGCACAGGGAAAGAATTGATCCAGTGGCTGCGCTTCCAGATTATGCCAGATTTTTGTGTCTGCAGGTGAAAAATACTGCCTACCGTATGGCATCTTTGCAGTGTCATTGTGAAAATGGCTGCATCTTTTACATACTTCCCCGTGGATCTTTTTGTCACCAAGGCAATAGTGACAGTCCCAGGCCCTATTGCTCTCAGCTACTTCTGGTTCCTGTGCAATGTACTGTGTCATTCATTATATATGCTGGTCTCATCTGGTCTGACAAGCCTTCTTCATCTTCAGAAGCGATTACAAATAATAATGATGAGAATTTTTGCTTTATTTTGGAAATTATTGTTTTGTGTTGCATGAGGGAGCTTCCTGCCTATCTCTGGGGTCACCTGGCAACCAGTTCCTAGCCTCCTGCCATCAGATCCATATCAAGCAAGGGCATCTGGAAGCTCATTTGGGATGGGAGCTGCTCCCTTTCACCATCCCTGCTGGTCTTCTATGGGTAGAGGTGAAGCAGCCACTATGTGTATGATGGTTTCATGACCATTGCCCTGATAGAGGCTATTTAAATATATCATAGCAGTTTCATTTGTGTGCTGCCAAAACATTAAAAGAAAAGCTGATGCTAACACAGTATCAGCCACCAACACTGCATAATAAGCATGCATTGTTTGCAGTTGATGTTTGTCTGTTCAATAGAATTAAGGATAATTAAGAGAAAACAGTGAGAAAATATCACTGCATAATATAATAATCCACCAAAGTAAGTAAAACAGTGAAAGCAATGTCTCTGAGCAGGATTGTTCACTCTGTAGGTTGTTTTCTCCTTTGTTTCATTAATGGGCACTTAATATTAAAAAACATGTATTTGTATATGTACATATGGCTTAAGTTAAAAAAGCGACAAATCATGGTTGAGGCACATTAGGATTTCAAAAGCTCTGCTTAAAGGGGGCACTCAAATTTTGAGAGAGTAGAAACATTTGCCACATACGACTAAGATGGACACATCCCAGCTTTCCCTCATCCAGCATCCTTTCCTTTTGTTTACATCGCAGTGCCCTGTGACTGTTTCTGTCTGATCACATTCCCCGCTCTCCTCACCCTGAAGCTAACATCTCTGAGTTGACTGGAGTAAGTCCAGAGGACGTTAAGCACAGGTTTGGCCACCGGGGTTTTGCTGCAGGAGTGAAAGTGGATGAATGGCTTGTGCCAATCCACACCTTCCTAAAAGCCTCTTCTTTTGATGTCCCTGCTTGGTGCTAAGCCTCCTCCCTGGCTGTGGTGTCTCAGATATAAATCACCTTTCTGTTAATGGGTATCACTTTTGCTTCAAGGGTCTGTTTCTTTAATCAAAATCAGTAGGGACAGCAGAGAGACTGTGGCTAAGGATGTATTTACTTGAAACATCCAGAGCTCTGAATATATCACCAACATGGGCCAGAACGGCCTGGGGAACAGCTGTGCTTCAGCTTTGCTCAACAAAGACAAATATGTCTCGCTCAGTGCTTTGCTTTTATATAAGTTTCCATATTGGTAGAAATAATTCAATGTATCTTGGTAATTCTGTTAGGGCAGGCTCACCAGTTTCCCCACTTCAGATTCAATAGTAATTGGGTTGATATTACCTGCAGGTATCTTTGTAAGAAGATGCTGTTAATGTCACTACTCCAGAAGCTTTATCAATATGTTAATTGGTGCTAGAAAGTTGACAGCCTGAGCGTCTGGCTTTGAGCAACCTGAAACTTAAATTATTTGAAATTATTTGTTTTGGAAGACAATGCACTACAGAGGAACAGTAAGAAGCAGCATCCTTAGATGGCACCTGGGTTTGATGACTGTATACCTAATGCAATCACTATTTTTATTTGTTCCTGTAGTGAAGGCACACCCAGGGGCTTTGATGAGGATTAGGGCCTCCATGCTCAGTACCATGTACAAACAGCTTGCAATCGAATGTGGGTTCCTATATAAGAAAATGAAACCAGTCATTCCCTTTCAGAAAAATTGAATTCCCAACAGGTCGATAACACGAGCCAGGATGGTGGTGGTTGAAAAGGATGGCTGCCATGCTGCGCAGGAGCTTCCACAGCAGGGTCCCATATCTCCATAAGGCTCCAGCAAAATGAATCTCTACACCTACACAGAGCTTTGGGGAAAAAATTGTGCTTCAAAACAGAAACTTAGCCCTCTCTCTTCATTCCTCCAGGACTGCCCTACAGACAGGCATGGTTGGTAGTTCCCTGCAGCAGCAGTGGCTGGCAGACTGCCTGGCTTGGACAGGGTGTGCAACATAGCACTGTCCCAGTCCCCAGTCTGGCCAGTCTATCTGCACAGCTGCTGGCAGAGACAGTAGGAGACAATGATTACTGTTCTGGGGGTCAGTTCCCCATTTTCCTCCTTCTCAGCAGCAAGTAAAGAAGCAAGTCCATCTCTCCTTGCCAGAGCTGTCCCCTCTCTCACCTGTTCCAGCATCTCCCACTCCCTACTCAGAAAGTGTTTGGGCAGATGGTCCAGCAGCCCAGAGAGAACTTAGAAAAGCAATTTTCCCCTAGACTGGTATCTCTCAGCTTTTCCTACATCCTTCCTCTAAATCTTCTCTTTGCCTTTGCAGAATTGAATTTTACCTGTAGTAAAGATCAGCCTCGAGCTAGCGCTGCACTCTTAAGCTCTGCTGAGAGCTGATCCTAAAATGCACATTCCTGCCTGGATTTTGCAGAGCTCTCTGAGGCCTGGTCCTCCTGGCACTGCACGAGAACACCTGATGGGTTACCACAAAGGGGTAGTGAAGACTGCTGCCAGCAGCCTCAACCCAGTTGGTCTAAATTAGATGCATGCGTGGCTGAAATTTTAGGGGCCTGGGAAGAAGGAAGAAGAGATGGCTAGAGCTACCTAGGTCTCTTTCCTAGTCAATGCAAAGGCATAAGCAGCTCTAAAGACTTGCAGAGGTTGCTTCTGTCTCCTTTACTTGCGAGGTGTAAGGAAAGAGGGGAACCACTGGAACTGTTAGTTGTGCTCATACCTTTGAAATCTGCTTCATCATCCTCTTCTAAAGGCAGGAGTCTTGTACTGGATGATGCCCTTTATGTTTCATGTTTTGAACTATGTGGCAGTAGTTAGAGCACTGACTTAGGATCTCACCTTTCCTCAGATGGAGGTAGAAATGTTCTCCTATTTCTCAGATCTCCAGAATGCCCTGAGCAGCAAACCTCCCTAGACGAGAGCAGTTGTCAAACCTTCTTTTCAAGCTAAGCCATGGTACAGCTAGGCCATCAAGAGCTACACAAAATAGAATGCGAGCAGGAGGGACCTGAGCAGCAGTCAGACATTCATCAGGTGTGCAAGAGCAGTGCTAGGTTTTGCCATGGAGTTCTTCTGGTTTATATCCAGTGATGCTTAATTATAACAGCAGAGGTGTCCCAACATGATGTGGTCATAACAACAGTAGGGGTATAACTGCACCACCTTGGTGGTATCAGAAGAAGTCCTGATTCATTTGGAAACAGAGGCAGGGTGTAAGTGCCTGTTTGCCTACACTTGGGTTACTTTAGGACCGGTAGACCCAACCACTCAACTTGGTCCAGTAACTATAGCAAAGAGCCTGGGCAAAATTTAGGCTAAACTTGCATGGATTTAGCTATCAATGTCTAAATATGCAACTGTTTAAAAGGAGCAGTTTTGACCAACTGGACCAATGTTTGATATTTGTAAACCAGAGTGTGTCTGTGTTCGTATTTATTCATGCCATTCTCTGATGTTCCAGTTCTTAGACTTGTGTGAGGATAGCTCCTCAGAAATTAATATTTGCTAGAGCTCTGTGGCTCAGTGAATTGTTTACTTCCTTGTATCATTAATACCATCCTTGCTGGGAGAAAGAGAGGTGAAAATAATAAACATTCTTTCCTTAATTAATATTTTGGAGACTATGGGAGCAAAGGCAAGACGTGACTGCTAGCTACTGTGGGCCCTTGAAAACACATAGCTTCCGGCTGGTGCTTCAGTCTCAGGTCTTTTCTTGTCACCTGTATAAAAAGGTGGTGTAATTACACAAGCCTAAGTTTGCATCTTTTCTGGCATACTGCCTCTTCTGTTGTCTGCCCCTCTCTCTCTGCGTATGTGTTGTACATAGATCTCTTAGAAAACGTGTGATTTTACGTGCTGGGCGTGAGTACCATCACTACCGCTTCTGGCTGGGAAGTCTTCCCGTGAACACTGGTCGTTGGAGGGGTTGGTGGTTCAGTAGGTGGCACCATTTCCTCTCGAGTTAGGACCAAACCCGAGTCCCAGCGAGATGTGCGGTGAGCCCTGAGGCCCAAATGCCCTGTTTTAAGTCAGTTACTGGGGCTGGGTGTTTCTGTACAATACATGAAGCTGCATTTCTGGCCTCAAGTGGGAGGAAGAGTGACCTTGGCAGTGTAGTTAAAATTCATTTGTGCAATTTTATTCTGATTCTATAAATCTCTTTTGCACATTCAACTGGGTATTGTTTTGTTTTTACTTTCCAGCCTAAAAACTGCTGTCTGGTATTCAATATGTTGCAGTAAATCTCTTAAACCAGTTATTACTCACTACCCCAGAGATGGCTGCATTCCTACAGTAGAAATGTGTCCCTATACATTCCTCGCCTCACAATGTTGAATCTTAATTAATCACCACTTATAAAGTGCTTTGAGATTCCCAGAGGAAAAAAATAAAAGTATGGAAGTGCAAAGTATTGTTAATTGTTATTTTAGCACTTTGAAAGCATGAACCTGGCCCTGAAAACCTGCCACAAAAATGCACTAATTCCAAAATCTGCATGAGAAAACTCTAGGCCACAGGGGAATTTGAAAGGTTCCTAATTAGGCAGAATTCACAAGGCAGACAAAAACTGGAAGACAAAGGTTAAACAAAAGAGGCAAGAATATATTTCATAGGAATCCAAAAAGACAAGTAGAGAAATGCAGTGACAGGCAGATACTTGGTCTACATCACGGACCAGGTGCAGATCCAGCCAGGGAGATGCCTGTGCCTTAGCACATACAGCACTGGTAAATGTACTGAGCAAACCCATGCCTGAGGTGGCTCAAGCAACTTCCTTGGAGTGACACCAGGGATTTGCTTGGCCCCTTTTGTTTAGCTGTTATCACAAGAGCAGAGACAAGGAATTAGACTGACATTGATAACTGCCTGCCATACAGTCAGGGGAGAGAGTGATCATTTGTGTGCTGCTGGCTCTGCCCCGTAGGGTGTTTGGATCTCGTGTTTCTTTCCCCCACATTATTATTCTTACTATTTTTAGAAAATCACGGAAAGGAGGAAGTGGTTGGAAACGCTAACGTATAATGAAAAATGAGCAACAGCCTTGGGGCAGGATTCACAAGGACAGCTCAGGATCCTAACAGCCATTTTATGTTCTAAGTCCAGGCATAAATTTTCTAACCCTTTCCTTACCCCTCACAGGAAACATTTAATTTCCAAAATACCAGAGTTTCCTTGGGTAAAGTTTTCCAGGTGCCGTGGCACCGAGCTTGCACAGGTAGAACTTTGCCTGCAATTTGATGCCTCTGTGTTGGTTGACATCTCTTTCACTGCTAAACTTCCTCTCTTTCCCAGAGGAGGTGATCCTGCAGCCATACCTGCACCCTGCTTTCCCCCCAGCTCCCTGCATCTTCTCACAGGATGCAGCCAAACACTTCTACTCGTTGCACACCCTTTTAATGGTTCTTCTGATAAGCCTTGAGATGAAATCTCTCCTCTGCCTGGTTTGGGAAAAAAATTCAGTCCCTTTTTTCTGGAGACTTTCTATCAAGGGGGGCTACTTACTGAGATAGGATGTAGCTGTTTCAGTCAATCACGTAAATTATTTCCAATTTCATAGAAGCCCTTTCCTTTGCATTTGCAATTTAGTATTAACAGACTAAGGGACCCAGCCCTGCCTCTCCGCTGGTGCAGGTAAGGATCCAGCCCCCAAGGCTGCAGAATCAACTCTTTACAGCTCCTTGTTCCCTGTGACTTAATGAATATTTATGTCTTTATTGCAGCATGGAATAGCTCAGGTCCCATGAGCACAGCGAGCAGGAGAATGTTTGATTTGTGAGCCCGAGACAGGGAGCAGCAGTAGCTGAAATTCAGGTGCCGTGGGGATTTCTGCAGAGGAGGGGAGAGCCCTGGTATCTATGTAATTTAGGTACCAAGGAGGTCTGGAGGATAGCTGTTTTGGAAGTTAGCAATAGAACAGTTAAACACCTCCAACACCCCAGTGAAAGTATTTCCAGAGACTCTGGCACAGTATGTAATCCATATTCACATATTTTGATTATTAAAAAAAGTTCTTTACCTTCCCTGAAAATTAAGCACAAAGGGCCTAATTCTAGATGCTGCACTGATATAACTCTTGATAAGTATGACTGACGCTGATGAGCTAAATAGTGTTTCATATTCGCCTCTGAGAATGGGATTTGTTCCTTACCAAACCAGGTAATAGTGTTGTCATCAGACTAATCCATATGCCTGCAGAAGAAAGTATCTCTCTTGTTTTACCATTGCTGTAACATTTCCTCTTTGGACATTCACTGCATATCGAAAGGCTCCACAATTTACACAGAGAGCTCCTCTTTTCTTGGTAATCTTTGACTGATTTTACCTGTGCTCAGGATGCAATAGTCAGTGTTCATTTTCTTGATGTGAGATACAGCAGGTAAGTGTAACATCCTTAAGTAAATACCACAAATACTGTATGGAAGGGTACAAAATCTCCTTTTGGGGTTGGATCTTTGCTTGGTTAAATATTCTCAAGAAGTTGTTAAGACCAGAGTCCATTTTCCTTTGTGAGCCCCCTATGAATGACATTGCAGGTACTTTTTAGGCTAAATTTTTGTCAGACACTTCAGCCTTACAGCTCATAGTCTGCAAAAATTTAACGTCCACTGCAGATCCTGTGATCTCTCTCCCTTGCATTCAGTCGGCTCTTTGGACCTCTTAGCAACCAGTCTCTATCATTAAATGATCTCTAAGGTCCCTTCCAGCCTATGCCATTCTATGATTCTATGATTAAAGAGAGAAAAAAAATCAAGATGGTGAATGAAAAGAAGAAATGGAAGTTTAGGTCAGTGAGCTGATGTGTCTCACTGTATTCCTAGCTGAGCCAAAGGGAGGGACACACTGGGGCCGCGCTGCCAGCAGCACATGGATGGGGACTGCACTCCATTGCTGTGAGTTTGCCCCATCTGCCTGTGAAACTTCACCCTCACGCCTTCCAGTTGAGCTCCTTATCTAGCATGGATGCAACAAACTAGACACAAATGCCTTAATGAAAGCATGCTGCCATTGCAGGTACCACAAAGCAATCTGGGATGGAAGAGAGAGAGGAACTCAGAAGTGATGCTACCTGTGGCAGGAGGAAACAGACTGCTTTCCTTCTGTATTTGAGCCTAGTTATTGTACTTAGATTCTGTCTTCACTGGTGTCTTAGAGCTTTAAGGGCTCTGTGTGGAAACCAGAATAAGTGCCAGTAGTGAAGGAACAGGGTACTCAGTACCAGAACAACAAAAACATCTTCATGAAGGCAGTGACTGGCAGAACTCTAATTAGCTCTGGTAGCAGCAGGACCCAGCTGTGATGCTGAACACAGATCTGAAGCTCAAAGAGGCTCTGGCCAGCCACAAGCAGGCTCCATGACTGTGCCAGAAGAAAACAGAGGAAACTTCTGCCATGGTGACATGAAAGAGTGCTCAGAAGGTGTCTTGGGCTCTTGTGCCAGCTGGCTGAGTGGTGGCAGAGCCTAGGTATAGAGACTAATTTCTGGGAAAAGACATCTATGTTTAATATTAGAGCTGGTGACTCATCTTCTCTATTTGGTACCCCAGCTGCACCACCAAACACAGAGGCTCCAATCTTCTTTCCTATGACCTTCAATCATCTGTTGGAAAGTCGTGTCATTAGGATAAAATTGAGAGAGTTTATTTCAGAAATTTCACTAACTGAGCGAAAGAAACTTCTGCTCTGCATTTGCCCATCTTTCTTGGAAGACCAAAAATGAGGTGGGTAACCCAAAAGGCAGATTTTTCCATCACTGTGACTTTACACTACAGTATCCCTATTTTGTTGAAAGCAGGAAGCCAATAACCTTACCCTTGTCATGTTTTCACAGATCTGGGCCTCTTTTCATCATATTTCTCTAGACCATGCCAGATCTATTTTCTACTTGACCCCTTAGTTTTGATTTGCATTGCAGGTTGCCTATTCCTTTGCTTTTGCATATTTCTTTTGTTCGACAAAGGAGCCCATCCTAATCCCTTGAATTTGCCCATGATTCTGTCATTAATCTCTCAAAAACAAAAACAAAAAAGGTACAAGACATACAGCTTCTCCCAGAACCCAGAGAAAAAAGTACCACAAAGAACATCAGTGCTAAATACTGTTGTTTACTCAGGCACTCCAGATGCATTAATAGGTTAACAAATGGAGATGAGTTTAGGTTAAACAGACAGCTTTGTCACTTTGCAGATAACAGGCCTTTAAATTCACAAGATAAATAAGTCAATTCATGGCTTTACCACTCAACATACTTCTCCTATGTTCTTACAAAAGCTTGTGCAACTGTGTATTAATGTAAAAGGCACTTTCCTTCCTGTGATTATTTATGTAATCAGTAGGAAAAAATTCATGATGAACTAGACTCTGCAGGTCAGCCTCTGATCATTCTAATTTGAATGTTGGATGAAGAAAAACTGTCACAGGCAGCCAATATTCTGAAAAAGAGAAGATCTGCAGGGACACTGACAGGGGACTGGCAGTGAGTTGTCACAGTAGATTTTGCTGGTTGTTTGCTGTCTTTCTCTCTATGTATCATCTGGTCTTTTGCCCCTGAATTACTAGCTTGGGCTCCCCTACATGCAAGACAGATGCCTAATTTGTGGATACCAACAGGAGTCATGTCCAAAAGAGACATTGAATTGCTCTGACCTGCTAAAATGGAGAAACTTCTGGGTATGACTGAAAATATAACAATAGCTGTCTCAGGAACACTGGTGCTCAAATCTGTGGTGCCTGCAGATTTTTAAGGTTTCACGAAAAAGTAGTTTTGGAGATACCACCTTTTTGTGTCTTAAGCCTTAAAAAAAAGACTTAGTTGGGGCGCCTTAGTTGCACACACCTCCTTGGCTGGCACAGAAGTAAGTGATTCTGAAGTGGCCACAGCAGCATATATACTCATCATTTGCCCAGTGACAGCATACAAACCCTTTCCTAATATCATCCTCATGTTTTTCTATAGCAGAATCATAAAATCATTTGGGTTAGAAGGGACCTCTAAAGGTTATCTAGTTCAACTCCCTTGCAGTGAACACAGACATCTTCAACTTGACCAGGCTGCCCAGAGCGCCATCCAACCTGACCTTAAATGTTTCCAGGAAGGGGGCACCTACTACTTCTCTGGGCAACCTGCTCAAGTGTCTCACCACTCTCACTGTAAAAAATTTCTTCCTTAGACCTAATCTTAACCTACCCTCTTCTACTTTAAAACCATTACCCCTATCTCCTATCACTACAGGCTCTATTAAAACATCCCTCTCCATCTTGCTTATAAGCCCCCTTTAAGTACTGAAAGGCTGCAATAAAGTTTCCCTGGAGCCTTCTTTTCTCCAGGCCAAACAATCCCAACTCTCTGAAGCTTTCCTCATAGGCAAGGTGTTCCATCCCTCTGATCATTTTCATGGCCTTTCTCTGGACCCATTCCACCAGGTCCATTTACTGAGTACTCTGGAGAGCTGGTTGCAATACTCGAGGTGGGGTCTTCCCATAGCAGAGCAGAGTCACCTTCATCCTGACTTTTTGATGCACCCCAGGACATGGTTCTATGATAAAGCTGACTATGGTGTTGATGCTCTGTCCTGAAACTCTCCCCAGGTAGAGTAGGAGGACTCAGGTGTGACAGTGTCAGAGTTTCACAGGATCCTTATTGCGCTTCAGAGCAGTTTTATTGACACTTCTCAATGGGGAATAATCAATGGCTTGATGTCCAGATGGTCACTGGCATTGAGCAGAGTACTGGGCTCCAATGAAATCCTATCTGTGATATTTTATCTGGTTTGGGTCCCCAGCTGAAGAGAGATAGGAAGAAGCTTCAGCAGTTCTGATGGAGTGCTACCAAAATGGGACAAGGCAGGAGCTCACGGCTCACAAGGAGAGGCTGAGGGAGTTGGACTTGTTCTGCATTTGTGGAGAGAAGGCTAAAGGACAAACTAGAATGGCTTGATGGGCAGCTACAAAGATGGAAGACCCACATCCTTTTTGGTAGTGCCAGGCACTGTAAGAAGGGCACAGAGACCACAAAATGCAGTTTGGGATTTCAGTTTAGACATTAAGAAAATATGCTTAAAAAAGAACAGCTCACCTGAAACGTTGTGCAACATCCATCTTTTGAGGTTTGCAAGTCTTGGCTACACAAAGCCACAGACCTGGTCCGTAGCGGTGATAGTTCAGCTGGGTAGGAAGATGGAGACTAGAGACCACTAGATGTTATTTCCAACCTACATTTCTCTGATTCGGTAATTTAGACAATTCTGGGCATTTTTGTAGCTGTTATCTGTAGCACAGATGCAGTTCCAGGCTTCTCAAATAAGACTGAGTCAGACCAGGAGACTAAAATGGAAAAATGTGAGAACAAAAGTTTTGCTCCAAAAACCAATGTACCAGAAGACTGGAAGAATTTTATCCATATGCTGTTATAAGACAAAGAGCTGTGTGTTCACCATTAAAATGGACTGACGGCGTGTCTCCTGTCATGGTACAAAGAATTTGGGCTAAATTCAGAAGGAAACTGCTGGAAGGAGACTCTGCATACTGAAATGGTGACAGGCTGCTTCTCAGGTGATAGCAGAACAAAGTCTTATTTTGTGCTCTAAAATGATTCTTATAGAGATGGAGGAGCTATTGTGTGTGGGGAGCCCCATCCAGCTCTTGACAGTGGTAGTGCACTGGATTAAAATGTTAGAAAGAGAGAAGGAAATACCCTGAGGAAAGAAGTCAGCATTAATTTTACTGTTACTGAGTTTGGGAGTGAATAATACCAAAGTCTCAGGCTTGCAATCATCCATATAGCAATAGCCCCAAATTTAGTCTGCAATAAAGAAATCTGGTGTCAACACACACACATGCATCTATGCCACCTCTCAAATACCTTCACCAGTTACTGCCTATGTGATTAATGCATTCCTGATGAATGGGTAAAAGTAGCATTTCCAGTTTTTGCTGTATGACAAGTCTTTGACCATAAAGACTGGCTGCTGCACAGAGAGCAAGTAGTGCGCTGCCATTTCACCTAATCCCTCTGTCAAACCAGAGAAGCAGGTTGAAGCTATAGCAGGCACACATCAGTGTGCATGGATATGAAGCCTAGAACAGGAATAAACTTGTAGAACTCCACAGATCTATTTAAATACAATATTTTATTCCTTTCCATGTAGCTTTCTATACAGTTTCCATCTCCATAGCAACAGAGGTCCAGCTCTTCAAAGGGTATTTAGGTATCCCTCAGCACCCAAATCTACCATCTGGGTGCTACTGCAGCCACAAAACTGTAATTAAGCCTCCACACACTCCTTTAAGTTTAGTGTGCCTGAATACAGATGCTGCTCATAGCTGAGATGATGCTAAGGGTTCCGGCTCAAACCTAAACAGGACTTGACAGATCCTCAAAGTGAGAGGATCTTGACTCCCCCTTGACTCCCCAGCACCTTGGAAGATGTAAAATGAGCTGTGGCTCACCCAGTGGACAGCCTAGGGACAAGTATGGTCATACATTCATTTCTGTACCTGCCAGTATTGCCATCCTGGCAGCCCTGCACAGCTTGGTGGTTAAAGCACTGATGTGTGACAGACAGGTTCAAGTTTTACCCTGAATCATTTCAAGCAGAAAAGTACATCTTCTCCCACATGCTACCATAACCCTACTTCAAGTTCTCCTTGTTTGAATGAACAGGCTGAAGCAAAAAGATTTCCTCTGCAGAACACCTTCCCCCCAGGGGAAAGGCTCAAATTTTGCCTCAAATGAAGCAAAACCAGGGAACTGAGCTAGAGTTTCCTGCAGCGCAAGATTATCAATCGCCTATCATGGCTTAGTTCTGTTATCTTTTTGTAAAGGGAGATATATGTGCAGGGAGATTTTAAAAATACACATATTTCTGTGCATATAAATTGTGTACGTCACATGTTTCTACTTAGAAGAATAGTGTGTGTATATTTAACAGCATTGTATAGACAACACATGAATAAATGTTGTTGCATACATTTTATTTCCCCTATCTAAATACCTCAATATGTGTTGGATACAGTGATGTTTATGTTCAGACACTGTGCAAGGCTGTGTGTTCATGTGCCCTGTTTGATGGGGGAAGGGGATCTCCTTGGCACAACACTTATTAGTATCATCAATCATCAGGGGTGTCATTTCCAAATTCCCTTTCCCTTACCTAATTTGCTAAACCTAATTCTTTATCACACTACAAAAGTCAGCATGAGAGATGGAAGTGATAATGAGAGGTGGCTTGCTCATCCATGCTCTACTGTACAGAGGCAATGTCAGCTTGGCATCTTCTAGAGGGATTTCCCATTTTCTTTCTCTTTCCACATACAGTGCTCGGTATCTGCTCAACCCATGGCAATTAGCTACCCATTGCATCCCTGTTGCCCTGTGGCTTTATTTAATTCTGTCTCCTCAGTGTGGTCTTCAGATGCTGGAGTGCTTTCTTGGCTTTCTAGTGCATCCAGTTCAGGACACCTCCAAAATGCACTTCATTAATCTCAACAACCTAAGGCTATGCATTTTTTTTGCCCCGAGTCTGGCACTATATTACAAAAGACCTTTATCAAAAACTTGCATTACTGAATTTGCCAGTCCTGTTCTACTTGTGCAAATAAATGAACGTCTTTAAACACTTGGAGGGAGGAAAAGAACAAATCATGAGTGGAATCTAAACTACTGACTCAAAACTCCCATTCCTGGCATGGACAAGGCCAGGATTTCATCCTATTTGTGCTGTCACTGCTATCCCATATACAAGTTCCTGTTATTGTCAATGAATTTAACTCACCAGAAGTCATTGATTTCCCTGGGTTTATTTAAAGGATTGTTCTACATAATGGACTTCTAATGGAATTAATGGATTTTCATCCTGCCCACACAGATTACAGCACTGGATTGGGGTCCAGTTATTAATAAACATTTTTGTTTCACCAGCAGACCTTTAAAATACACAGCTTCTCTCAGTTGTTATAAAGAGGATACTGTAGAAAGACAACAGCAACATAGGAAAACAGTAATAAAGCAGGTCAGGAGTCCTAGCAGGAAGCAACCTTCAAGATCTCATGCATGTTAAGGGGAAAAAAAAAATACAAGCTCCGTTTTCCATAAGATGGAGAAGGTACGTCCAGCATGTAAAGCTTTTAACGCCAACAGAAATAATCAGTGAAGCCTGACTCTTCTAGTTGAAAGAAATGAGTAAGACTTGGAACACAAAGATGTCACCAATTAGCAGCATCTCAGCTAGAAGTGTGCATATTTTTAGAAAACTCAAAGAAGGGGAGACTTATTTTTAAACAAAGAAGAGATTTTAATCAGATGGAGAACAGATATTATGGGCAATACTTTACAAAAATCCTTTGGGAATTTGGTTGCTTAGTGCCAGGAAAAACTTACCTCTTTTTTCTCCTCTTTCCCAACTTTGGACTTCTATGATTCCCCCAGTGACAACAGAGTCCCACAAGCTAGACAACTTGGGGCTTCCTGTTCAGATGCTGTCACAATGACTTCAGTCTTTGTGGAAGCACAGGAAGTAACATTGTGGATCAAGGAAGCTGTACTGGAGTTTCACTAAAACCAGAATCTTTGCACAAGTCTAGTAGAACAGACCACCTGGGAATGACCTACTCCAAGGCTGAAAAGTCACATCAATAACTCAGGTCAACAGCAGTTCCCTGTCCTTCTTAGACTTCAGGGCCCAGAACTGGACACAATAGTCCAGATGTGGCCACATCTGGGCAGAGCATAGGGGGAGGAGAATCTCTCTTGACCTACTAACTACCCCCCTTCTAACACACCCCAGGATGCCATTGGCCTTCTTGGCCACGAGGGCATATTGCTGGCTCATGGTCATCCTGCTGTCCACTAGAACCCCCAGGTCCCTTTCTCCTACACTGCTCTCCAGCAGGTCGGTACTCAACCTATACTGGCACATGGGGTTGTTCTTTCCCAAGTGCAAAACTCTCCACTTGCCCTTGTTGTATTCCCTAGATTTTCTCCACACTCAACCCCCCAGCCTGTCTAGGTCTCTCTGAAAGGCAGCCCAGCCTTCTGGTATGTCAGCCTCTCCCCCCAGTTTTGTGTCATCAGCAAACTTGTTGACAGTTCACTCTGTTCCCTCACCCAGGTCATTGATGAATATATTGACTAATGCTATGACAAAACAGGGGGTTTGTTTGAATGCAATTTTGAGGCTGATGTGCATCTCTTGCACCTTGTAAGGAGGTATCAGTTGAGATTTAAGCTCCATACCTGAAAGGACCTTCCTTAACGAGTTGGGCATTCCATTTTACCTAATATTTCTATGAATCCTATCAGTACAGCATGCACATTACTTCTCCTGAAATTATCCTACTCGTTATCAACATCAGAAACAGCCATGCATATAATCTGCTACAAGAAAACATTTAAGAACATTTTACTGAGTGGTGTGGCCATTTTCTTTCATATGAGTGTCAGAGGCAAAGGAACAACCCCTATACAGATGACCAACTCAAGAGCTACTTAACTTAGACCATAAAAACCAACTCAAAAATGGATGAAGTTCTTATCTGCAGTGGCTGGTTTTCCACCCTACCAAGGTAGGCGGAAGTTGGCCAGCTCTGTTTTTCTCAGTCCATTAAATTTTAACAAAATCAGAAAATTATTACAGGGGTAAGTCTTTCTTGTATACTTTGAAATTGAAAAAATATTATAAACCATGGCTGAGATTTTTTTGACAGGCGAGTACCTTATGATTCACATTTGACTTTCATCAATTGAAGCAAAAGCCAGATAAGGCTAATTAATACTGAGGACATCACTACTGGTTCATAGAAATCATAGAATGGCCTAAGCTGGAAGGGACCTTAGAGATCATTTTAGTCCAGCCTCCCTGCCACCAGGGACGCCACCTCTCAACCAGATCAAGCAACACATGGGGACCGAACGAGAATTGAACCCACGACCCTGGCATTGTTAGCGCTACACTCTACTCACTGAGCTAACCGGGACTTGAAGTGAGGGCATTGCTTGTTATGCTACGCCTACATCTATGTGTACGAATACTAAACCATGCCTGCAACATATTAGTGATAATGAATAATGAAGTTAGCAAATTGAAACAGGGAGAACAATTTCTGGAACTCCCAAACTCTGATGAAGTCAGTTCAATGAAAAGAAGTATAATTTTCCATGAGAAAACTTAAAGCATAATCACCAATAAGACATAACAAATAATGCCTGAGGAAGTCAGGTAAAGCCATCATTCAGATTATTCCAGAATAGATGAATGATGTTAAACATGACAGAAAACTGATGCCCTTTGCCCAACATCCCTGACCAAAACCCCATATACCCACACTAAGACAGCCTAGATAATATTATAAAAAAAATCGACAGATTAGGGAAAAACTTGACAATCAACTATAATCTAAAATCTCTGTGGACATAGTATAATGTTTCATTTAGAACCATATTAATAACTTGTTTTTCCCAACCTTTCAGACAAAAACCCCACAGAGAAATATTAATATTAATATGAAATATGAAATTGATTCACACCTCATGTTGGGCACCAATAAATCTGTCAAAGTTTAAGGCTGGGCCAGCCACTAAACTTTGACAGACACTCTCTCTGATTCTCTCTGTCGGGGAGGATAACAGGGGAACCAGGAAGAGAGACTTGAAGGTTGAAAAAAAACTTGAACCAGTATAACAAAAAAGAAGATAACACTTATAATACCAATGAAGATATTGAACTATATAGATATTATGCAAGCTTGCATATATATTAAAAAATACTAGAGAATATGTTGATATAGAACTCATGCCTTCCAGATGACAAGTTCCTGAGCAAAATTAAAAAAAAAAAACCCACATCCCAGACTGGACTCAAGAGCAGATGGGAGCACCTGAGTCCAGATAAGAGTCAAAAAAACCCCCCAAAACCAAAAAAGAGCTGTGCCACTCCCACCAAAAGAAGCAAGGGAAAGACAGCTTACCCTGATGAGCGGTGCTCCTCTGTAGTGTGGAAACAGGAGGCAGGAATCCCCGCAGCACAGGGAAGAGATGCTGAAGAGCCAACAGCAATGCTTCCAGCAGCACAGCCACAGACCCCAGGCTTTTTCTTAGGAGCCCTTATACAATGAGCACCATGGGAAGGAATACCATGATTGGTCATTCGGGTCACCTGATCTGTCCTCTCCTCCCCATAGGCACAGGTGCCCCTCCTGCCCCCTTTGTGATTGCCACGTGTGTCAGGCAGCCCCAGAGACTTTTATCCTGGTGCTCTCAAACTGGGACAGCCTGGTAAATTTTCTCAACGAGTTCTGCAGGGCCAAATGTTTCTACTATTGTATTTAGATAACTGCCCCAGTGATCTACCAAGAAAAATTGCTATTGCTTTTGCAAATCCACCAAGTAATGCACGATGTGCCATTCAGGCTCAGACGGTTATGAAGGCAGTTGTCACAATCCTCCTGCGGCTCAAAGCGCTGTGTAACAATTTTTGGCCCAGGAGTCAGCTGCACACTGGGTTAAAACACCAACAGTTTTCACCTTTGGATAAAGTTTAGTGGAACTCATTGCTTTTAATTTGCAGCTTTGAGAAGCATAACCGTCTATGTTTTATAGATTTTTCTTTTCCTATGAGAGAACTCATCAACTTTGATGTCTGTAACTATTGATTCTCTGTATTAAGGGATTGGTAAAACAGATTAACCACAACAGCATGTTAATTAAGACCATGTTTCAGCTTTCCAAAATTACTCTCTTTTTGCAGAAAGCTGATGAATTGACTGGCATTAGAGACCATCCAAGTCAAGGAGCCAGAAGGTATACATCACAAGGGAAATCATCCACATACCCAAGAGAAGGTCTGGAGAGAATGCAGTCCTGTTTTCACAGTTTCCTATGTGGGGCTGTTGTAGCCAAATCTTTAGTGGTGCTAACTGGATACTTTGCACAGACAAAGCCTTGTCAGATCTTCAGCCAGGTTAAAGGCTGGATTTGCCATGTGTGCAAATCCCAGGTTGAGGAGTCAAAAAAACAGGACCTTGTCCCACAGAAAGACATTCTGCCAAGCAAGCCTAAGCCTATCAGACTTGGAACCTCTTCAAGTTTTCTACATTACCTTCAGCTAAATCAGTAATTCGGCTCTTCGCATCCTTAACTTCTGTCTCATGGAGTTAGGCTTCAACCTTGGGAACAGACTCTTTGGTGGGTTTGTGGCTGGTACAAAGCATGCTAACCTGAGCTGGGGACATTGTGCCTGCCCTTGGGTAAATAACAGTTTTCAGCTAAAATAAAAATCCATATGTCTTGTGTGTTGTGTTCTCTTACCTCTTGGTGCTCCCAGACCCCTGTTCTGGAGAAAGGACCCTCTGCCCAACTTTCCAGCTTTTCTCTGCCTTCTCCAAGCCCCATTTCCAACTGCACTCTCACCGATTTTTTTTTTCAGAGGCTGTAAACCTGTGTCAGCTCAGCTTGCATTAGTGTCAGAAAAGTATCTCGTGGCAGTTTACCAAGAGAAAATGGAAAAGTTGAGCATTATTTAATGTGAAATGTGGTAGAGTGACTATGCTGAGCTTCTCTGAGAGGCCTGAGGCTCCAGCTACCTGAAAAAGCTGATAAAAGCTGCTGTCATCCAGTGATTCATCTCCCCTCTCTACAGTGGCTCTGGCCCTGCTCTGTGTGGGTGACTCACAACAGATGTGAACTTCTGGGGTTTTTTTTGCCTCAGCCTTCACTGGCAGCCTCCCTTCCCACACCTCTGAGGTGGGTGAACCACAAGGCAGGACTGGGGAAGCAAAGTCCCTCCCACTGTACGAGAAGATCGTGTTCGTGATCACCCGAGGAACCTGAACATACCTAAGTCTATGGGACCTGACAAAAGGCACCACAGAGTCCTGGGGAAACTGGCTGATGTAGTTGCCAAGCCACCCTCCATGATTCTATGAGTCATGGCAGTCAGGTGGAGTCTCTGATGACTGGTAAAAGGGAAACACCGCACCCATTTTAAAAAAGGATAGGAAGGAGGATCCTGGGAACTACTGACCTGTCAGCTTCACCTCTGTGCCTGGGAAGATCATGGAACAGATCCTCCTAGAAGCTCTACCAAGGCGCATGGAGGAAGGAGCTGATTTGAGACAGTCACCATGGCTTCTTCAAGGGCGAGTCTGGCCTGACTGACCCAGTGGTCTTCTATGATGGAGTGACTACATCAGTGGACAAGAGAAGAGCTATTGGATGTTCTCTACCTAGACTTAGGTAAGGCCTTTGACAGGGTCCCCCACAACATCCTTCTCTCTAAATTGAAGAGATATGGGTTTGATGGGTGGACTGTTTGGTGGATAAGGAATTGGGTGGATGGTCACATCCAGAAGGTAGTGGTCAACGGCTCAATGTCCAGATAGAGATCAGTGACAAGTGGTGTCCCTCGGGGGTCCATACTGGGACCAGTGCTGTTTAATATCTTTATCAATGATGTAGTGGGATCAAGTGCACCCTCAGCAAGTCTGCAGGTGACATCAAACGGAGTGGTGCAGTTGACATGTCTGAGAGACAGGATGACATTCAGAGGGACCTGGACAAGCTTGAGAAGTGGGCCCATGTGAACCACATGAGGTTTAACAAGGCTAAGGGCAAGGTCCTGCCCCTGGGTCTGGGCAACCTCCAGCATCAGTTCAGGCTGGGGAATGGGAATGGGATTGGGAGCAATCCTGTGGAGAAGGATTTCGGGGTACTGGTGGAGGAAAAACTGACTGTGAGCCAGCAATATGTGCTTCCAGCCCAGAAAGCCAATCATATCCTGGGCTGCATGAAAAGAAGCGTGGCCAGCAGGCTGAGGGAGGTGATTCTGTCTCTACATTCCTCTCTGGTGAGACCCCACCTGGAGTATTGTGTCCAGCTCTCCAGAGTGCTCAGTACAAGCAAGACATGGACCTGTTGGAGTGGGACCAGAGAAAGGCCATGAAAATGATCAGAGGGATGGAACATCTCTCCTGTGCGAGCAGACTGAGAGAGTTGGGGTTGTTTAGCCTGAAGAAAAGAAGACTCTAGGGAGATCTTACTGCAGCCTTTCACCACTTAAGGCTTATAAGAATTTTTTTACAATGAGAAATTTTTTAAAATCAGAGTGGTGAAACACTGGAACAAGTTGCCTGGAGAGGTGGTAGATGCCCCCTCCCTGGAAATATTCAAAGTCAGATTGGATGGGACTCTGAGAAACCTGGTCTAGTTGCTCACCGCAAGGGGTTTGGGCTAGATGACCTTAAAGGTCCCTTCCAACCCAAACTATTTTATCTTTCTATGATTTTGATGCAGACTGGAAGTTAGTAAGGCTATTCACCCAAGTTTCACTTGCATTGAAGAGTCAGCTTTTCAACTGCTCGGTGCTATTTTTTAGATGTATTTAGTTGGGAAAATTATGAGAGTTTGCTTTTTATGCAATGATGTGGCTAGCTTTTTTAGCTGTTCTATCTGGGAGTGAGAAAAATTGGATCAATGCCCAAGGGATGTCTCTGGTACTAGGTTGGGCTGGTCTGATTTACTCTCAGAGACAGTCCCATGTGGGCTGAGTCATCTTCTCCAGTGGGCAAAACCCCTTCTCCATTTCTCCACCAGCTCCAATATCCATTACAGGGGTATACAGAAGACTGTTGTCCCCTGCAGCATCACGCAACCTGGAACATGGGTTATATTTCCAGAAAGAAATACTGTCAGTGCAGATCTTCAGGGTCATGTATATGCTTATACCTAGTTAATTTAATCTTAACTTGAATGTTGAAAAGTTGAGGAGCTTGAGTTGTACAGCTTTGGAATATTGTTTATAAATGCATCTCAAGTAGATGGGAGTGTGCAAAATGTGGATATCTCTTAGAAGAAGCCTCAATTTTATTATTGCTATGATTTTCCCACTTTCAACATTTCCTAGAAGGACGAGGGATGTTTATTTCAGAGGTTATTTTAGCTGGTTCTATCCATTTTGCTGAACGAAATTCCTCCCCCCTCCCCAAAAGGGTTTCTTTTTAATAACAGCTGTTATTTCTTTCCAAGTGCTGGGAAGAGGAGTCCAATAAAACCCTCTTTGGATTCCTTCCAAAATAAAAAAAGAATTTGTCTGTCATTCAGGCCTGCCTTTTCATTAATTCTATTTCAATGTATTTTATACGACCGCATGTCTGGTTTTGCAGCAGCAAGGAATCTCAGTGGGATGGAGCAGCTTAATCGATCAGCAATCCTGGTCACCCAGAAAGAGTGATAATTGGCCTCAGTACTTGAAGCATGTGACACCGCCTGACCTAATCATCAGAACTAGAGAAGTCAATAAATTAGAGGAGAAATGCAGATGGGTAAAATAAGGACCGAATTCTACACAACACGCTGTGAACATCTTTCCTGAAACTGGTAGCACTATATGGAAAGGCCACGTCAAGCATTTGCTGGCCAAGGCTAAGAGCAAGAATATCTTTTCAGAACTTCACCTCTTAGTCTTGTCATGTGCATTTGGTATGTCTCAGCAATTTGTCTGAAAGCTCCTAACCAAATCTGTGAAAATTATTCATTCCCCTTCTCTAATAACTCGGTGGTGCAGCTTGCCTTGCCGCTGTTCTCTCCGGGGATGGACTGAGGCTGGTGAAGCCAACTTGACCTGGTCAGGGGACTGGCAGGGATGTACCCAGGCTCACCTCCCTCTGAGAGAGGAGCAGCATTGATACGAAATTCAGTGCCTCAGTTAAATGTCGCAGGTGAGATCTCAGCTCCCTCTGCAGCAACAGGAGCAGGTTTGCTTAGCCACAGGGTCCAGCACTTACCTCCAACCACTGATGAGCTAATAACTCCAGGCTGCTAATTTAGGCTGGTGTGAATACCTCCCATGGTGCCTGCAGTATCAGCCATCAGCAATGGCCTGCGAGGGCTGAAGGAGGGTGGATCACCTTCAGAGGCAGGGCAGTCTCCGTTCAGCTTTATGAAAACTGTTCCTGTCCCTGTGCTGCAGATGAAGGACTTCAGTCCCCAGAGCTGTCAGGGGCGACTTTCCAAGCGCTGACTGCAAAAGAATTAGTGTGTGGAAGCACACGCTATACCGATGAGTGCGGGAGAGGATTACCCTGCAGACACAGCCAGGGTTTGAGCGTGTGGGCTTTCGGCACACAGTTGGGCCAGGCAGAGCTTGGTAGGACAAGAGTCCGATATCCCAAACCTGCATGGGGGCAAAGGCCAGCCCTCTTGTGCAGAATGGCTGGATAGAAGTGGAACCCTTGACACCCCTGCTGTAAGTCTAGCTGCTGTCAGGATTGGATCTGGAGTGATAAAGCTCTTCCTCCTGCCTGCTCTGAAGGCAACAAGTACTGTAGTGAATCCTGAACCTTCTCTTAAACATTCAGAAAAAGAAGGAAATAAACAATAAATGCATCTGATAGGCAGTGTGTTCAATGGAGAATGGTGCAAAGAGTATTCTCCACTGCCTGTTTTGTTCCAGGTGAAGCAGCACTTGGGTTGCCCAAGCCCCTTCAGAAGGAGATGTCTGGAGGGTCAGACACAGCCCTGGCCTCACCTGTTGTATCTGTTGACAGATACAACAACCCCAGGACCTTCCCGGGGAAGATGCAATGGAAAAAACTCACGCAGGCCCTGCTTGGGGTGTGGGCCTTCCAGCAGCCAACTATGGATGTGAACAACTCATTGGTGTGTTTAATGGCCACTGCTGTCCTGTCCGTTTGGGACATCGTAGGTGACACATGATTCTCAGAAGTGGGACAGGAGACCAGAGAACACATTCCAACCCCCAGGCATGAAGCCACTAGGACTGAAGCCCCAGGGATAAGGATGCTTAAAATGTCATCTGTCATAACTTTTTGAACATCTATTTGGGTTCTGAGTTACCTTCTAGTTTTTGTCTTTAAAGCTGATAGTGGGCAAAGTATTTGCATCTATCTCTGCAGCCATGAAGCTCCTCAAATGTTGAGGTGATTTTGTGCTTAAATGTTTCTGGCCATGGTAGGTGACAATTTTTTTCCCTTTAGAACTCAGCAAGTAGTAAATGCACAGAACCGAGCCTGGACTTTTGTGCCATAAGAATCAAAATTGGAGCATTTCTTCAACGAAGCACAAGCTGTGGAGACTGGGCTAAACTTTCAGTCTGGAGTAGCCAAGCCTCAGGAAAGGGTCCTTTGGAACCAGGGAGTCCTGAAGAGCAAATTTTCAGTGAAATTTTTTCCATAATTTTTTTCACTTTTTTTTTTCTGTAGAAATATGTCAGTTTTGCAGCCGATTCTCAATCTAGTTGTAAAGTGGATGTCTTTTTTTTTTTTAAATCCAATTTTAAATTTTCCAGTTAGTTCTCATATTAGCTCCAGAAATCCTTACAGCAACTCAGGTGTCTTAACTTTATATTTTGCACCCTAACCCACTCTGTACAGCCACACGAGGGAGAGAGAGAAGAATCAATTGCAGATTGTGCCACTAACTACCTGCAGCACTCAACAAAAATGAACATTGCAAGTGCTGTTTTGTACATGGCGCAATGAAAGTACTTATTTATCCTTGAAGTTAAATTAGGAAAACAAATTTACTGACTTCCTCTTTAGAAATTCTTCCCTGACATCTTCGCTTTTGTTATTTTAAACATGTCAAAAAATCCTAGCTGAGAAAAGTCTTACTGGAAGGCTGTCAGGTTTGCAGTTTCCTACCAGTTAGAGCTCTCTTGTGTTGAGGGAGTTGGTGGAGGGAACTGGTGGGAGAGGCACTGCTGCCATCCTGGTGCAGAGACACCAGTACAGGCACAATGGCTCCCAGCTCCCAGCAGAGCCAGGATGGTAGCGAAGGGGTGGACATCTCCTACACCAAAAGCTATAGAAGCCCAACCGTGAGTAAGTGAACATGTGCCTGGTAGGAGTGCTGTGGCGCTATTTTATCCAGCACAAATGTCTGGAGATACACTTATCCATCTGTTGGCTATCCACGTAGCCGTGCTCTTACTTCTTTTTTTTTTTTCCCCCTTTTGTTATTGTTGTTTATGCATATCTGTGAGATATATATATAGACACACATCTTCAGAGATAGTTACACAGATAAGCATCTGTAGGCAAGGTATGGTCCACAGCGGGAAAAATTTAGTGTTAGCAGAAAAGTTCACATAAATTGCCAGTTCAAAGTCACAGACACAGTCCTGTTAGTTGCAACTGTCCAACAAAATGCATTTTCAAGAATAACCAAAGCTTAAAAAGTACCCCAAACCGTCAGGAAGAAAGTTAACAAGACACCACAAACTTATTTTGTTCCCCTTCAGGCACCAGAAGGTGTTAAGAAGCAGCAGAGCTATTGATGTTAAGTCAAGTACGGAAGGAAATTAGACCAGATTATAGCTGAGTGGCAGCCAGGAAGCAGGAAAGACATAAAGGATAGGAGCAATGAAGTCTCCAGATCAGCCAGGTGAAAAGGGAAAACCTGTCTTGTCCCCTCCTTTTCATAGCTCGCTTTTTCCCAGAGCCAGCAAAAGCGATCTGTTCCACATCCTTTATCTGCTGGCCTTTCAGTGGGGAAGGCAGTTTTTTTTTAATAACAATAATAAAGCTTTCCATCTGTACTTTAGTAAGGAAACATTTCTTTTTATCAGATTACCAGGCCTGTCATGATTCATCTCTGAGCCCTTCATTTAGCTAATGAATTTATGCCCCCTCTCCAGGGGCAGAAGATCTTGTCATTCACAAAACGATGCCATTATCAGCATATCTCATGCCAAGGTGAGGCAGGGAAAGAAATCCCTGCTCAGCTTCATTGGTGCTCGTCTCCCCTTCTTCCTGTGCTTCATGCTGTAACAGGGCAGGTCATCACTTAGCTCCGACACTGCTCTGCTCAAGGGCTGCTGCTCTGTCTCAGAGCCTCTGAGGTGAGGAGGGATCATGGGGTGCTATGGAAAAAACCCACATTTTTGCCCTTTCTCGGATCGGCAGCTGCTTACCTGTTACAGTTCAAATATCTCCTTCACTGATTCAACCTGGGGACAAACCAAATGGAGTAGGCCCCCCTACGTGCTTCACTTAGAGGTTGAACAAGGGTGAAATTTTTGGCCAAAATGTGATCAAAAGAAGGTTGGGCTTTGGGTACAGTTGGACCGGGAAGTGATTCTGCACGTGGTGTGGACAGGGTACTAACCCAAATGGCTGCAAGGTCACTTAGGTAGCTTTGTTAAAGCCTCCCATCCCCATCTATTTCTGAGCCATTTCACATCATGCCAGGGCAGCTTCTCAGATCTGGTTCAGGATCCCAGAGGTTCTGCCCACCACCTGCACTCACATCGTGACCATATGGCAAACTTAAGTTTGAAGATGGCAGAAGAGCAAACCTGTGTCACAGTACATGGGACAGCCCAAAGAGCTGGAACATCATCTGGTATTGTTTGTATAGTCTCTGGCTAAAAAAACCCAACCAGAAGTAATGTGGGGTTTTTTCTATGCAACTTCACAATGTTTACTTTTCATAATTCTCACACAAATTTAGCCTATATGTGGGCAATCCCTGCTCTCAGCTGTGCACTCCAGTCTTGGCACACCAGGGAGTGCAGTTGCCTGTTGGCAGTGCAATGCTCCTGTAAGAGATCCCACCCTCTATGCCTACTTTAGAGACTGAAGACTTGGGGGATCAGATGGGATGGGGAGAGGAAAGTGTGTGTATATGTGTGTAAGTGAATACTTACTAGAGGATTTATAAAAATGTCTGTTAGTGCTACCCTGCTGTGCTGTTACCTGACATCTCCTGGATGATCTAACCCACACAAAGGCACCAGGTATTCATTTCCTGGTCCTGGGTGCAGGCAGGAGAAGTTTAACAATATCCTGGTGCTTCCTTTCTCTCTTGACCATATCTTACTGTACATTAAAGGGAAATTCAGACAACTAATTAAATTACTTTTCCCTGACTTAAAGTACTTAATATTAAATGAGCTTTCACAGATGCCAGAAGTAAAAGCTATAACGGCATTTTCAGCCAGCATTAATTTATTAATTAATTGACATACCTTACAAATAGTGTACCACATACAGCATCAGGCATCTATTCAAAACACATCCTTAAAATGTGATGGTCTTGGTGACTCATGCTAGTCAGATCCAGCTAGACTTATATACATAGCAGCAGGAGCCTGCCTTAGGATGGGGAAAATAGCATTGCTTATGTATGGCTGGGCTGTTTGTCCCTGCCATTTACATAGGTCCTGCACTTACAGGGCAGGAATTCACCAAGGAACATTACAAAAGCTTTTTCAAGCCAGCATTCTGCTAAAAAGGAGCTTTGTGGACTTTTATGTGGTTTTGTGCACGTGAGATGTTGTGTTAAAAACTTACAGAAAAGTAAGTAAATTTGAATGGATGCAGAAGAGGAAGAGCTGTGAAGGTCTCCCAAGATAAATACCTACAGCACTGGCAAAAAAATGAACAGCAACATTGGAATGTGTCCAGGCAGTGAGCTGACAACACTAGGGGATCACTACAAAGGTGTCCATCCAACCCATTCCTTGGTGAACATCACAGTATGAGGTTACTGCTGTAGCCATTCTGCTACAGGGCAAGGGCCTGTATTTTTTCCTTCAGAGAGCATGTTAACAGCAGTCTTACTTTTAAGATTTCTATTATTATGCCTTATACTCTTATGCCAGAGGGGCACCAGCCTACAAACCATGTCCATCTCCATTTGGCATCTTGGCCATGGGGAATAAGGTAGGTGGAAGTTGAGCAGGGCAGGAATTTGGCACAACTGAGATTCCAAGCAAGGCATGATGTAGAGGCTGGTTCAGCAAACACAGCTATAACAAAATACCTGAAAGTGTACAAGCCAGCAGTGCATCAAAAATGTTTTCTTTCTAAAGTCATTATCTCATCATGTTTTATAGTGTCTTTACTCTTTCAGCCTCAGAGGAAAAGAAAGAAAGTAATTTAACATAACAGACATAACCTAAGGTTTTCTCCAGAAGTGCCAAAACTGTAAGGAAGGCTAAGTCCTACTTAACCACTTAAGAAAACAGTTTGGCTTGATTTTGTGTCTTGTGGGTCTATGCAGTGGAGGTATATGGGACAGGCAGAACTGTAATTCATTTCAGATGAACCTAACAGATCCCAACTTTTTACTTCAGCTTCTATAATACCTTATTCTAAAAAGTAGTATAAAAACCTGAGTTGCACTTAGCATGAGTAGTAGAGCAGATAAAAAAGAGCTTCTGCTCTGTAAGGAACATCTTGCTGAGTTAGGTCACTTATCCAGCTCCCTCAACCATACATGTCTAGACACACCAGATGCTAAATTAATCTCCCTTTTCAAAAAGAGATGTGTATTACTGTTCATGGAAACAAATCTTTAAACAATCAAAAGGCAATTCAGGAGAAAGTGGTGTCTTAGAGCACTGGTTTTCTATCAGTCTCAGCAATGTTTTTACCAGGATCACAAAGCTGTGGGTCCATTTTGCCTTCTGCCCAACAGATTAGGTGTAGCATCAGTAACACTGCAAGAACTGGTCTTGCTCATGCTCACTCTCTGTCGTAATATCCATATGCAGGAACAAACATTTCTAACTTGGACAACACAAATGAAATCTGCCAGAAAGTGGAGCAGATTTCCTGCGTGAAGGAAATGGATGCCACATTTAGAAACAAGTGCTATGAGAACACTGCTGTTCGCTATGTTTTTTTGCATGAACATAAAAGTCTAAATACCATGAGTTTGGCCACTTTCCCCTTTTTTCCCCTCTGATGCTGGAAAGCAGCAGTGCCTATGCTCCCACACAACGCTGTCACCAGCTGTGAGGTACACAAAGCCATTAAGCACTGTCCAGCATAAAGGCTGCTCTCCAGCCATGTCCTGCTATGGTCAGCACAGCACAGAATCACAGAATCACAGAACTGTTGAGGCTGGAAAAGTCTTCTGAGATCATCAAGCCCAGCCTATGACCCAACACCACTACATTGGCCAGACTATGGCACTAAGTGCCACATCCAGCCTCTCCTTAAACACCTCCAGGGACGGTGACTCCACCACTTCTCTGGGAAGTGCATCCCAGTGCCTGAGCACCCTCTCTGTGAGGAAGTGCTTCCTGAGATCCAACCTAAACCTCCCCTGACGCAGTTTCAGACCGTGCCCTCTCGTCCTGTCACTGGTTGTATGGGAGAAGAGCCTGACCTTCACCTGACTACAACTTCCTGGGCTTGGCATGTGCTCAAGCAATGCCGTTTGCTGCTGAAGTCATGGCCCTACCTTAAATCTGCTACTGATGGATGTTCAAACAGGTGTAATGATGAGTTTTAAAAGATGTTGCCAGTTTGGGAGTGGTGGGTTATATCTGGGAAACTACTGTCCTGTGAAATTCCCTCCCATACGCTGAATTTTGGTAGAAGTTATAGAATCCAACTGGTAGACACATGATGTGGGACTCAGTTCCCTGAATGTAGGCACCCAATGTCATTTGAGGCAGCTCAGGAGATTTAAGTCATCAGCACATGGCTGGCAAACAAAATACAAGACTTCAGACCCTAGGCTATTTGGCATGGGTGCTGGAGGCAAGGCAGTGACATGGGACACCTACAGACAAGCACTGAAACCTGCCTGGAGGATTGGATTCAGCTCATGGGTTATGACAAGTGTAAATGCTTCCATGTGTGCTACATGCCTGAGTGTCCACTACAGTAAATAATAACTTTGTTGGTGGAGCTTAGAGAGGCATTGTCTGTCGAAGTGTAGGCATCTCCTTTTGGGGAACTGATTAGCAATCAATCTGCATCAAGAGAAATTTTAATTATTTTTTGACAAAGAAAACCCAGAGGAATCCATATCTCTGGAGACAGTCAAAACTTGTCTGGAAATTACTCTAAGCAATGTGCTTCAAGTGCTGCGTCGAGTGGTGGGTTGCACTAGCTGAGCTTCAGAGCTCCATTGTAAAGTCCATTCGGCAGCTCTCCACTGACTCCAAAAGGACACCAAAGCTGTTTTAGTAGGCGTCTTACTCTATCTACCCTCTCGTGTTTAGAGCCTACATAACTGGTGGCGTAAAGGGCAGGGAGAAGCAACTCGGCTTTTGTAGGCGGCAGTTGTGTTTCAAAAGCTTACTAAGAGGATTTGAAGGAAGCATTTGGCAAAGGCTGTCTCATAAAAGGTTCTTACAGAAACTGAGCTGCCATTGGATTGGGGGAAGTTTTTTTGTGGGTTAGTAAGTGATTAAAAGAAGAAACAGGTTGTGAAGAAAGGGAGAGTTTTTGCAGTGGTGGTGATTCCCCAACAAAAACAATGTGAAAAAGGAGGAGGTGATAGTGAGGTGACGGAGTGTGAATGACATATTATCCAGGGTCGTTAAAACAAGAGTAACTATGAAGTGTCATGGGCAGTCCTTGTGATAATGCCGGACTGTGGAAATGGCAGATTAAATCACTGTTGATAAGCATAAAAGTAATGCATATCATGAAAGGCACATCCCTAACAAGAAAGATATAATGATGACTTCTGGGAGAGCTGTTGCCCCAAAGAAAAGGATTTGGTATTGCTGTGAATGAAGGCGGTCTGTGAGCACCAGCTCAGTGCTCAGTGCTCAGGAGTGTAGAAGGGTAACGAAGTTCCAAGGAAAAGGAATGTGACAGTGGACCCTGTGCATTATGTAGCTCAATGTAAGCATAGTATAAACAGAACTGGACAAGGCAAAGTGAGGAGTAGCAAAGGTGATCAAAGGCACAGGACAATTTCTGTAAGAGGAGAAATGAGGCTTCAGTGTGGAACAGGAAAAACTGAGGAGGAATAGGATAAGGATGTCTATAAGTTAACGGAAAAATCACACCCTAAAAATGCTTATTTTCCTTCACTGACTACAAAGGAAGCTTATGAGGAGTTGCTTGTCTAGAGAAGTCTACGGAAAAACTGCTCAGATGTTGGTTGAGATGAATCCCACCTCTAACATCTGCTGGAAATGATGGAGTAACACATTTCTGCATCTTCAAGATCTGTGGCCAAAGCTCCTGCATGAAGAATATGGTGCAGGGCAATACATCTATCATATATCCCAAAACTTAGTTTAAGTCTGTATCTCCCGGGATGGTCATTCACGTTGAGTCTTTTTTTCTGTACTACTGATTTACCTGCATATGGGGGATAACTGCTGCATTCTCAAGGGGAGAAATTAATGTTTGGTTTAACTCCACTGCAGTACGAAGAATCTCCCCAAGGATTTAGTTGTTTCAAGCACACAGTGTGCTGGTCTTATTTCTAAACCAAGAATAAACTGAGCCTTCTTGTTAGCTCTCCCTGTGTGTTGTAGTTCTTTGTTCAGCATGCAAAATAGAAATGCCAATCCCATCAGCGTTGAAATTTTAAAATATATTCTAAAAATAAAGCCCTGAGGAACTTCAGGCAACTTGAAAAGTTCCTGGTTTTTATATCATGTAAGGGTCTGCAGTAGTTCAGCTGGGAAAAGAAGCCAGTCTCTCCCTTTCCCACTGGTACCATGCAGGGCAGCAGGTGGGCAGCTCTTTCCTCACCTCCCAGAGCTTGCTGAGTGCTGTGTCCTCCCGCTTCCCCAAAAGCGTGAACAGCTCCGGCTCAGAGGAGGTGTGTTATCACAGCACAGGTGGGGCAGGGATGCTCCAGGCTAGTACTCAAACCCAGCTCTTTCCTGAGCCCTGCCAGAAGCCAATATCCAGTTTGCTGTACTGATAATGAGCTAGAGCCATAAATACAAACCTAAGAGTAACAGCAACAAAATAAATCCCTTTAGCAGCAGCTGGAGAGAGCAAGCCTGTGTCTGCGTAGCACAAAGCAAAAGCAAGCACTGGCTGCCTGAGTCCATGGATGCACAACCGATGGCTTTCGTGTTTGCCTAGGAGATACATAATGCTTTGGTAGTTATATAGTTAAATGTATTTCTCTTTTTGTCCTCCATGTGATGTTACCAGAGGCTTCAGAAAACTATCTTGGAGATGAAAGACCTCCTAAATTACACCACCAGGAAAATAGCTATAATGGTGCATATATTTTGCTTCCAAGATGAAAGTCACCTTACACTGAGAAAGGCATAGCTATTAAAACACACAACTACATAAACAAGGTTAAAGAATGTAAAATGTAATTCTTCTGATGGAAAGGGAGTGTGCTGGACGAGGACGATTTTTACCTTGCTATTTACATGTTTCTAGTTATTTCTGCATAAGTGGCAAGCTGTTTAAAGTTTTCTTCAAAACACAAGTGAAATTTTAACACACAATACAGGACCACGAAAGTCGCCAAACCAGGGCTGTCTAATCCTAAATACTGCCTCTTATAACTGCTAACAATAGATATTTCTTGGAAAGACACAAACCTTTATATAGTGGACAGTGCTGACGGGAAAATTACTTCCAATCCCCTGGGGAAAAGACTGGTTATTTTATACTGTGCTTATGTGGGAACCTTTGACTTCATTCCTCTTAACCTTATTTAATATAACAGTGAGCATTTTCTATTACTCATTCAAATTCTTCTGTGAATCCTGCTACTATTTTAAAACCATAAATCCTTAGGCAGCCTTTACCACCCATTATGTGATGCTATGATCCACCAACCTTCCCTCCTCAAACACATTTTCCTACCTTTAATTTTCCTGGAAGAGGGTATAATTTGTTCCTTTTGTTAACTTTTATGGTCTGGGACACACACTATAGGCCAATTTTTTTCACTTCTGGATCGCACAAGGAGTGTTGCCATAATTTAGTCCTTTCTTTGCCTGCTTCACTTTCTGAACACAGGAGCCTGCTTGATCAAAATGTTGAAAACTGCAGCATTCCAGGCCACACACCCAAGGCAGAGGTGGCTGCAAGCTCTTCTACTTAGTGCAGATTAAACGTGCACTTCTGAGCTGCCAGCGGGATGTCTGTGTCCCTCTGTCAGCCCTGTGTGCCCACCTTGGATATGCAGAACCCATCAATGAACAGAGGTACCACTCCCACCCCCCAAAGAAAAGCAAAGCACCAGCTGTTAATGCTGTATTCGCAATACCTTACTCCACAGACAATGTGACTTTATTCACAAATATGATTCTTACAGAGGTAGAACAAAATAGTTTGTATAATTTTTTTTTTAAACTATATACATATAAAGGATATAATAGAATGACAAGAAAGAAAAGATTGTAAACAAAACAATATTATGCCATCAAATACAGTACAAACAGCATGCAAGAACAGCTTCAAATGAAATCTTGCTGGTGTAACTTTATTTTATTTCTAATGTGGTAAATGAAGAGTAGTAAAGAGTCATGCTCTAATTGGATTGACTATGGCACAGCTCTGCAATTTTAATTATTTTTTTTCTTTTACAATAAACCAATAGGATAGCTTTCTTTTCACTGTGATAGGGAATGCTTTTGTAATGCCCAATGTAATCTTAACAGAAAAAATATAATAATCAAATCTACAAAGTGTACTCATTTAAAAAGCAAAACCATAGAAACTGTACAGTTTTAAAAAGTGAATTATCTCAACTGCTTCTTAAGAGAATTTTCTAAACAAAGAATAAAATATGCAGAATAAAAATTAGGAGAGCTATTGTTCTGTAACAAAGCTAATCAAATACTTGTTTTCTATTCCAATAAACATTTTTTTTAATTAATGAGTATTCTGGAAATTATGAAGTGGGCTGGGTTTTATTAATGTTCCACTTGACTAATAAAGCATGAACTCCTTACAGGTACTATAGCTGTCGTTCCCCTGGGGATGGATGGAGATTGGTTCTGCATGCATGCTAGAGACAGGAACAAGGTTTAGTCATTGGTGTAGATTTTAAAAATATTTTTAAATGCTTTAAACGTTTAGTAGCATCTATAAAAATAAACTTCCTTGTTTTGCTTCTGGATTGAGACTTCGATATGGGATTT